>NC_057811.1:416536810-416720982 GCF_018294505.1 Triticum aestivum
GACGGGCGGCGGCGCGGGCCTGGGAGGGCCGCGCCTGGGCCCGGCGGGCCGCGGCGGCGGGGACGGCGGCCAGCACAAGTGGCGGCGTGTGATTCGCGGAGGGGCGGCGGCTGGACATGTCCGACGGCGGCGCGGACGCGTCCGGTGGCGCGGAGGAGGGAAGAAGCTAGGGTTAGGGTGGATTCATCCGCGAATTTCGGGGAAGAGGGCAAATATATAGGTAGAGGGAGTTAGGAGAGTCCAAACGAGGTGCGGTTTTCGCCCACGCGATCGTGATCGAACGACCGAGAGCATGGCGAATACTTAGAGTGGTTTTGGGGCTGTTTGAAAGGAGGGTTTGCTGCAACACACAGAAGGACCTTGCGAATGCCCGGTTAACCGTTGGAGTACCAAACGACCTCCAAATGGAACGAAACTTGACCGGTGGTCTACCGGTGGTATACCAAGGCCACTTGACAAGACTCGGTCCATTCCGAGAACGTTCAACACCCGCACATGAGAAGAGGCAAAAGGGGGCGTCGGGTGACATAGGAGTGTCGGATTGCAAAACGGACAACGGGGAAAATGCTCGGAAGCATGAGACGAACACGTATGCAAATGCGATGCACATGATGACATGATATGAAATGCAGATGATGACATGGCAACATGCAACACGCAAGCAGATGACAAGGCAAGGACGGCGAATAACTGGCAGACACCTGGCGCATCGGATCCGGGGCGTTACAGTCCCGTTTTGCGGTACGCCACACCCCTCCCGATGAATAGGAACCCTGTTTCGACTGTAGCGCTCCAACACAAGTCTGTTTCCTCCATTTTGTTGTACGCCACACCCCTCCCGATCAACAGGACCCCCGTTTCGACCATAGGAGGTCCGTTTCCTCCGTTTTGCGGTACGTAGACCCCTCCCGATGAACAGGATCCCGTTTCGAACGTGGACGATCGAACACAAGGCCGTTTCCTCTGTTCTGTGGTACGCCAGGCCTCGTTTCCATCGGCTTCTCCGCCCAAGCCCTCCCGATGAACACGACGACGCATTCCGTTCTGACCCAGCCGGTTGGCTCCCCATGAACACGACGATGACACGGTTTCTTCGTTCCGACCCAGCCATGTACACGAGCCATGGCCGTACGTACGCGCGATTAGGCGTTCGAGACCCCGCCCGTATGTACGTACGTGACCGTATTTACTTTCTTGCACCCTGGCCGTTGTACGTACATGTACATGCTACGTGCGCGCCTCTACTACGACATGTGCGCACCTCTACATCGACCAGTATGTACGTACACGTTCGCGACCAGAATGACAACGCTACGTACGCTTCGACCAGGTGGGTCCCGACTGTCAGGCACTTCCTTGCGTACGAAGATGTAGCTGCTGGGTCCCAGCAGTCAGAGGGGCGAATCATTTTTTTCGGACGCACTTCCTTGTGTGAAGATGTAGCTGGTGGGTCCCAGCAGTCAGGGGGAAACATTTTTTTCATGAAATACGGTGGCCCGTCCGATGGGTCCCCGCTGTCAGGTGGAGGAATAATTATTTTGCACGTAATAAGGAGGCACTTCCTTGTTGCGGCCGTGGACCCAGCTGTCAGCATCTCCACGTACAATCCATGTCCGATTGAAGTCGTTCTTGACCATGTTGACCACGCCGCGCCGAGAGCACCAGGGGTCCATGGCGATGGATGACGGCGAGGCCTAGGAAGGGGACAACGCGGAGCCGGGGAAGACGCGGCAGTGGAAGCCCGCGCGGAGAGGAGTACGAGGGTTCACTGGTTCGGCTGCGGTGTGAGGCTGCCGTCGCTGCAGAATAACAGGGGGTGTGGGTGAGTAGAGGGATGGCTTGGCCAGCGGTGGGAGTAGTAGGGGGCGGTGAGGCCTCTGTGGCATCACAGCCGGCCACGGGAGGCAGGAGCACGCGGCACGACTGCGCTGGTTTGGGCGGCTGGAGCAAGAAGACCAGAGGTTGAAGAAGCACTACGGCCGTTGGATGGACATCGTACGGTCACTTGAGCTAGAATCGTTCATATTGACTAAGTTGACCAAGCCCTCCATCCCCGTCAACTTAGTAGGCCCACAAGTCAGCCTCCCACCAAGGTGGGTCCCAACTAGTAGGGGGAGTATTCATTTTTTCTGCGTAATAAGGAGGCACTTCCGGTGGGTCCGAGCTGACAGCGGGGGGAATGTTTTTTCGCGAAATACGGTGGCTCATCCGGTGGGTCCCAGCAGTCAGGGGGGAAATTTTTTTTCGCAAAATACGGTGGCCCGTCTGGTGGGTACCTGCTGTTAGGTGGAGGAATCATTATTTTCCGCATAATAAGGAGGCACTTCCTTGCTGCAGCCGTGGACCCAGCTGTCAGCCTCTCCACGTACAGTACACTTCCGATGGAAGTCGTTCCTTGACCACGTTGACCACGCCGCATTCCGTTGCATGAAAGCGTCCATGGGCGTGGTGCGTCCCCACTGTCAGCCTCTCACGTACAGTCATCTTCCGATGACTCTCGGTTCATGACCACGTTGACCACACCGTGCCGAGCGCACCAAAGGCCGGTGGATGACGGCGAGGCCCCAGACTGGAACGACACGGAGATGGGGAAGATGGGGCAGTGGAGTCGCAAATGGAGAGGAGTGGGAAACTTGACTGGTTCGGGTGCGCGGCAGCACAGCCGCGGTGCCGCCCACAGGAGACAGGAGCAAGAACAGAGGTTGAAGAAGGAGCACGGCTGTTGGATTAACATCCAACGGTCCAGCTGCTAGAATCATTTGTTGATTAAGTTGACAAAGCCCTGCGTACACGTCCGCTTAGTAGGCCCACAAGTCAGACACCAAATCTGATGGGTCCCGGCTGTCACGGGAGGAATAATTTTTTTCGCATAACAAGGAAGCACTTCCTTCCGTGCGAAGATACAGCCGGTGGGTCCCAGCTATCAGGTGGAGGAAACTTTTTTTTTTCATCTTAATAAAGTGGAACTTTCCTTGCATGCGACCATGGACCTCGTGGGTCCCAGCCATCAGGCTCTCCACGTACAGTCCTCTTCCGATGACTCTCGTTTGTTGACCACGCCGCACCGAGCGCAGCGAGGCGGTGGACGACGGCGAGGCCTCGGACGGGAACGACTCGGAGATGGGAAGACGCGGCAGTGGAGTCGCAGATTGAGTGGAGGAGAAGGGTTCTAACTAGTTCTGGTGCGGCGTGGGGCTGCAGTCGGTGGAGAATAACAGGAGGTGTGGAGGGGTGGAGGGATAGCCTGGGCGGCGCTGGGGTAGCGCTTCGCAGCGATGCGTGCTAAGAAGAGCCGCTAGCCGCCGGAGGCCGGACCAGGCAGTCCCAGCGACGCTGGAGGAAGAAGACGAGAGATTGAAGGTGCATGCCGACCAAGTTGACAATGCCCTGCGTAGGCTTCGACCTATTGGCCCACATGTCAGCCTGCAAAAATGTGGCATATATTTAACCCATGTTTTCTAGAATGTACAGTCCATTTGCTGGGCTGGGTGAACAAATAATTTCGCGTCAATGCGGTCATTTATATTATCTAAGAAATCCCAGCCCATTTGCACTTCCTTTAAATACACGAATTAGTTGGGCTCGTTATATATATAATGTTATGTTAGAAGGGCAATTAATATCAAAAAATAAACCGGAGAGGCACATTATATATATATATATATATATAATTAACAAATTAGCGAGTTGTTGCTCAAAATAAAAATGAGCGCGTTATTATTACATTGGTCCTTAAAATCTTCGCAAGCTTTTGTACGCAATCACCAGGATTTTCCTTGCCTGTGAGTCAAAAACAACCAGGATTTTCCTTGCCAACTTCTGTTACATTTACTTTTATAAGTTAATAACACGTGAGATGTTTTTATAATGTATATATAAGTCTCTATAAAATATACGATAATAGTAATAATATAAATATATATAATGTGGTTAAAAAATACATTGGGCTGCCGATCTTTAAGAAAAAGCCCATAGGCCGGTATGGACCTAAAAAAATAAGTTGAAACCACTGTCACCGCATGTCGTGGGCTACGCATGTTAAAATACAAAACCTAGGCCTAGCTGGTACTTGTTCGCCCTCTGGAAAAAAATGATACCAGATCCCTGAGCGAACTGGATTAAAGAGGGGGCCGGCGGCACGACTGAAGATTCACATCAGGAGCGATTTTTTTCTTCTTCAGTGGAATGCTCTCGATGGCGTTTTTTTACTTGCCTATGCACCATACAACTTGTATTTTTAGCCTCCCAATCCGTGGTGGACCAGCAGCCCATTTGTTGGGCGGGCCAACCTATAGAAACCAGCACTCGATTTTTCATCAAGCCCCAACAACAACGCAGTACTATGTTTGTTTTGAGGCCGAATACATTATGGCAGGGGTTGAGCGGGGGAGGGGGCAAGACAGAGCAAAAACATTAAAAAGAGTTGATGCGCCGTTGCTACCCTAACAAAGCAGGTGCAATTCTTCTCGGGAAGAAGGTGTGTCGTTGACATCCACACGTCACATACCCCACAGTAGGCATACTAACAAGTTCACACACAAGCACAACAGAAAAGGTAAACATTCGTATCAAACTCTGGTTCACAGGACACGTTCATATTCACTATCAACAACTCAAAAGATTCATATATACACAAGTTCAGCATGTCTATGGATCCAAATGATTGATAGATCACACAACAATCTTCATAGATAATTCACAAAAAGATTCAGATATACACATGTTCAGTATGTTTATGCATCCAAATGATTGAGATCACAGCCAATATGATCCATGGACGAACTTTAATTACCTAGGGTACAGACTGGTAAATGGTGTTCAGTCGGAGGTACTTCTTGCTAAAATTAATGCTTGTACGAGTAAACTTTCGAGTACATAAGAGGCAGCACAGACAATCTGAACTTTGCTTGTAGGTTTATCCTCAAATAGTGGCCTCGTGCCGAGGGAGGTTTGAGCAACTTGGCCACTACTTTCATCCAACTAGTTTACTGGCTCATCTTGGTCCTGTAGCTCGCCAAAATTCTACATTGCAGACTGGTAAATGGTGTTCAGTCGGAGGTACTTCTTGCTAAAATTAATGCTTGTACGAGTAAACTTTCGAGTACATAAGAGGCAGCACAGACAATCTGAACTTTGCTTGTAGGTTTATCCTCAAATAGTGGCCTCGTGCTGAGGGAGGTTTGAGCAACTTGGCCAATACTTTCATCCAACAAGTTTACTGGCTCATCTTGGTCCTGTAGCTCGCCAAAATTCTACATTGCAGACGAGAAAGGAGGCGGTTGAGAAAATGAACCACCCAAATTTTTGTGCAGTTCAACTGAAATGGAGCATCCCTGGCGTGCAGACTGATTAAGTGCCAGATGAATATACGCGTCAACCAACTTATCTGGAATCTTTAGACTCCATGCCATACAGTTCGCTACCATATGTGCCGATAACCAAAAGGCACAAGTTGGGACCAAAGACTAGACTGCGTTTTTCTGGCTATGCGCCAAGCAATATTTTTGGCATTCACTCTCCTAATACTTGGAGTTTGACAATTGGTTGATGCCGGTGGATACTCGAATGAATATAGGCACTTCTTCTTGTCAACATCGATGCTTGTCTGAGTGAACTTTGAAGTACATAGCAGCAGCATAAGTACCTGTCCATCTGATCTTTTTGTGCAGTTCTACTGAAATCACCCGATGTAATGATTTGCCTGCGAGGTCAGGCTCCAAGTTACTCCTTTATGAAATCGGCAAACAGTAGCACAATACCAAATTACCAATACATATGACAAGCACAATAATCAGGATAAAGACCAGTACCAACCTGTGTGAGGTAGCATATCAATTAGTATTTCCTTCGACTGGAAGCCGAGATAAACCAAGCGACTGACAGCAAAGGAAGAATGCAAGCCGAGATTAGCGACTAACAGGAAAGTAAGGAAGCTGTCGAGGCAATGAAGCACCCAAAGTTTTTGTGCAGCTCCACCAAAATCGAGCATCCTTGTTGGCACATATATTGAGAGAGAGAGATTACTGTAATAGTGGGACTAGTTGATGAAACATACACTAACAAATAGAAGCACCCTCATTATCTTAATGGGTAAAGTTAGCATTCCCTCCCTGCTCCACCACATGATTCACCTCCATAGACAAACATACACACGTACATGATTCAGCATAGGGTGCTACTAAAGATTTGTTTAACTCCGACAGGAAAATTAGACAGCAATAAATTAGTGGTACTTAAGTACTCCTAATTAATTAAGTGAGACAGCGGAAGTGGAAGGGCTCCCTGGAGGATCGTCTCACATGTAAGGTAGTCCTTGCCGGAGTCCTTGAATGGCCTCGACTGAGGCCTCTGGCTTCAGCAAGATCGCCTTGGCACTGTTTACTCTTCTTCTTCTTCCTCTTCATGCTCTGTTTCTCATTCTCCTCACCAGTTGGTGAAACCAAGTACATGATTGGCCTTCTATTTCAAAATTGGTTTTGTCAGTGAGGGAGTACAAGTGTACTAGTAAAAAATAGCATTATTTTCTCATGGCAGTCGCAAAATAGAGATGAACACATGCATTAAATATCATTCTTACCTAAACGAAGGTTATGGTGCCAATATGGATGATGAGGATTGGAACACAGATCACCCTTTGTGCAGTTCCACCGAAATGAACCAACTGTTCCATTCTGACATTCCAGTTAAACAGCACAAAAGTCACTTCTTTTAAGAAGCGTTTTGTGCAGTGCACCAAAAGGTCACAACAGCAACCAGGTGAAATGGATATCCCTGTTTGCACAAAAAGCTACAGAGGAAACAATCATAGTCTCAAACAATTACAGGCAAAAACATTTGGCTAAACTTGTCATGGCTTATAACAGTGGCATGGCTTCATTTTTACCAGGGGCATTAGATTAAGAACAGCGAAATATTTGGTATAAGCGCATGGGACAGTGGGTGCACCAGCAGTCCAGCACCATGTACCTAAACAGGGGCATAAAGTGGTGATTCATAGTTTGTTGCCCCGAGAAACAAACATCCAAGAAACATATCTGGGTTGGTCCCATTTTTGTTCACTCTAGCCACCTACTCCTATGTGTGGATAACAAATATAGTCCTGGTCATACCACTGTGTACAGCGTTACCCCTATATTTCCCTTTTCGACCAAGAGACCGGTTGGATGACCAGTCTGTACTACTTTCACCCCCTTTCCTTCCTGTTTGTACCAAGTCCGATGTACTACATACTAAATTCCCCCACCCCCACTTTATTTCTTGTTTGAACCAAGTACAAGATTCGACTCCATGAAGTACCTTTACCTCTAACAATAGAAGAAGAAAAATAGGTGACGTTGGACCATCCGATTGAGAGGGGCTGAGAGGTAGAAAATGGTGCACATGCAGCAACGTAGCGAGCTGGGGAAGTAGAGCTAAGGCGGTTTCAAAGGAAGATATACCTTAAGGTCATCGGGATGTGGATAGGTGGGCGGCGGGAGGCCGGATCCGCCCACACTAGGGCAACGAGGAAGGGATCGGAGGACCTCCCGCGCCGGCGCTCGGCTAGAGATAATGATGCAGCCGGCAGTGGGTCTCCTCCCTCGCTGTCGATGACGGCCTAAACGCTGCCCCTCCTCCCCTTCACCGGCGGACAGGGATACGTCCGGATCTGTAACCAGCGGTGAGGATAGAAAGACAGTGTTTTTTGAAGGGAGAAAGACAGTGTTACCACCCCTATCTTGTTTAGATCTGGAGAGGATGAGAGTGTGTGAATAGAGCAACCCTAGCAAGCAAGCGCGGAGGCTCCGGCCTATATATACGTAGTGGGGTAGTTTTCCTTTTTCACTCCATCAAAACAATCGTTTAGAATTGTGTACTACGTGCCAGGTCGCCGTTTTTTAGTTGTTGATTGTTTTTTGAGATAGATACCCGCTTGTTCCAAGTGGTGTTACGGTGTGCCAGGTCGCACTTTGTATCGTTCAAGTCTGGTACAAGTCCCTCCATTAAATGAACAACCACCCCCTCGTAAAAATTGTGAACAAGCCCGTGGCTAAAATTATCAGAAATGTGGGTTGCCCCAACATGCATTATTATTTATATTTTCTACTCCCTCCGTTCCTAAATATAAGTCTTTTTTATTAGCCACACCTAAGACAAGAATTTTTTTATTAGCAGTGAACCCCACATGTCATAGACACAAAAGGTGTGGCAAGATTCCCTTAGGCAAGCCAAAGTGTGTCTAACAATTTGAGCAACTCAAGTTAGGCAAGTGTGGGAAAAATAATGTGGCAACATAATACAAACATAGTCACAATCCAAACAGCCCCGTAATTTTTTGTGACATGCATGAAAATTTGGTTAGTTAAATTTATAGTCAAAATTTGGCAAGGTGCATCAAATCAACACATGCAAGTATCAAAAGGGAAGTCACGGCATGCATGCATGCATTGTACTCCCTCCGTTTCCAACCGCTACCCTCTACCTCCTTGGCATTGAAGCACCTATGGAGGCGACTGCCGCTCGCGTCTATCGCGTGTCAGGAGACGTTCCCGTCGACGACGAGGTGCCTATGGTGACTTCGTAAATTTCAAGATGATAGTACTAGTATACTCAATATTGTGCACCGCGACCAAGGCCGAGAGGAAAACGAGAGAACTACATATTTATTTACTGTGTAGATTCACTCATTTTGCTCCATATGTACTCCGTCTCAGTGTAATCTAGTCACTTGTTGAAATCTCTAGAAAGGCAAATACTCCTTTCTGGTTTACAGGGCTATACTAGCAAGTACTACAATAGTGGGCTCACATAGCAATTTTGTCTCATGCAAGAGCCTGGCTATATGCGTGCTCCAAGGTTCACAACTGCCACATTCGGGTTGCACTTGGCTCTTCACCTCTTCGAGAAGACGAACAATGATGTTACTACTACTGCTTCTACAGTATCGAATCCACTGCTGCATGTCCGTCCACCGCGAGCGGGAGGGATAGCTTGTTGTAGTACTATAAGCAAAAGCTTGTCCTCGTCTGCGAGCCACCGCGCGCATGGGCGAGGGAGAAGGCGTGTAGTAGTAAAATCAAGCTTCTCCTCGTTGCACGAGTTGACACGACACATCATAGCACTGGCCCCACATGGTTGCCTCTAAACTTGGCTGAAAGACCCGGAGTGTACAATACTCCATTTGCTGCAACCTCTAACATTTACCCCACCACAAATTAAAATATATATTCCTGTCTTGACCAGATGAGCATGCAAACTAGAATCACCAAGATGACATGTAGGGCCAGAAGATTATTTTAATCAAAAAAATATAGCATGGAGCCGACCCCAACGATTTTAAGCTTACACGCACGGTACACGCTATCCTAGACTACTCTACACATGAAAATGCCACACGAGCGTCCGGGCTGCGCTTGGCTCTTCGCCTCTTCGGGAAGTCGAACAATGATGGAGTAATACTGCAGTGGAGGAGTACTACAGTATGCTTCTGGCCATCTGACACCGATTGAACTGCTGCATGTCCACCGCGTGCGGGAGGGAGAGCGTGTAGCGAACGAAAGCTTCTCCTAGTCCTGCCAGCCACCACGCTCATGGGCGAGGGAGGGACACAGCTTCATTGACTTACTGCTCCTGCCTTTCCATCTATGACAAGTGGGCCCAACAGGTCGGTGGCCCACCTGTCATGTAGCCAAAGGCAGGTGCGGTTAAGGCGAGAGGGCATTGTAGTAATCAAACTTCTCGGTCTTGTACGAGTTGACGCGACACATTAAAGCACTGCACTCGATATATTTCAATAATTTGCGTTTGCCGATGCATTAATTACAACGCATGCATGCATGCCGTGACTCTCCTTTTGATACTTGCATGTGTTGATTTAATGCACCTTGAAGTAGTATGAATATGTGACGGTAAAGCTTTGTAATGCCCCGGCCCTAATGAAGCGAGAGATGGTTGTGCACGAGGAGGGCGAGATCATGTAGACGGAACAGGACCCGGCGATGGAGCTCTCTATAGTCTCGATGGACCTCACCTTGCTCCACTACCCCTTGTGCCTCCGCCCCTTGAAGCCTCCAGTGTATGAGGTTCGAATACACCTTGTCCGTTCGGCTGATCGAGCAAGGTGCGGGTTTCTTGATTGATGTGTTGTTCGATTGATTTGTGCAGTGCAAGGGGGGCACCTGGCTTGCGTGGACTGCCGCGTCGAGCGCCCCGGGAACCTGCGGCAGTGCCAGAAGTGCGAGCGCGGCGGTGGCTTCGACGTGCGGAACACGACGGTGGACGCCGTCCTCTCCTCGGTGAGGGTGGAGTGCCTGCACGAAGGCTATGGGCTCTACGTCACTTACCACAAGCTCGCCAATTACCAGAGCGTGTGTCCGCTCGCGCCCTGCAAATGCCCCGTGCCCGTCTGCGGCTACGAAGGCCCGCCGCCGGTGCTCTCCCACCACATCAGCACCGTGCATCCCATGCCCGTGCACAGGATCCAGTACGGCAAGGCGCTCAAGCTGCAAGTGCCACTGTCGGAGCCACGGCTCTTGCTGTTCGCGGAGGAGGACGGCCGCGCGTTTTTCTTGGTCAGCGGCGTGCTCGACATCGGCGTGCCTATCGCCGTGTCGGTCATCTGCATCAGAGCGGGGGCGTCGCCACTGCCGCACTATGTGGCCAAGCTGTGGGCGAACGGCCCGCCGGGAGAGCCCAAAGGCAGGACCGACACGTCAAGGTGGAAATGGAGGTGATAAGCAGCAGGGATCCCGGCGACGTTGCCGTGCAGGAGCTGACCTTCTTCACAATTCCGCCCAAGCTGCTGGCCGGGGCTAAGCTGGTGTCCCTCCACATTCAGATTGACAATCTCACGTCCTAAATGATTCTACAGTGCCTTCTGTTTATCTTAGTAATATGCTAATATAGGGGTTAGCTCGGTCTACTTTAGTTTAAGATATGGTGGGTTTTGATGGCGATGCAGCAATTACCTCGACATCATATTAGGAATGAAAGTAATACAGTCGAATGGATATTTTGTGTCTGTTGGATATAAAGATCCTTTGGGTAAGAAGTAACAGCTTATATGCTTTTTTCGAAACGGAACAGCGATAGTATAATTTTTGTTGACATGCACTAATATTTTCAAAATGGACGTCGGGATGTAGCTAGAAGGGCGGTTGGGACGCGGCATCGGCCCATACCGCGGTGACCCCCGATTGGGACGCACCGACTATGGATTTTCTCCCTCGCCGATGTCGACCGCGTCTACGCAGAACATTGTTCCCTTCCCCCAGCTGCGGGATCGGGCCAGATATGTGACCAGCGGTGTGGCCCCCGTCGTTCTATGATTATGAAGAGAGCAACCCAAGCAAGCAGGCTTTTAGCTTAGGCTCCTGCTAGTGTATATATAGTGGTTTTCTTTTTCTCTCCATATCAACCATTTTATATTGCGTACGTGTCATTTAAGAGTGAAATGATGGTTGCTTCTTCCGACTAACTTACTGTGTGATTTGACTGCTCCTTTAGTGGCCCCTACACGTACTCCCCTACGTGTATGCAACAGTCACACATACACATGGACGCAAAAACGCGCGCGACGCCCTAATGCATGCATGTCCGCGCACACGACGGAACATAAACGGTCACGCTCAAGTGCTCAACCTACACGTGCATGCACACACATACTCAGCCAGGATGAGCTAGTGACCGTATAAACACCGGAAAATGTATATATTGAGCGCAATGAGCGTATTATGAAGTCCACTGACCGTATTTTTACAAATATATAGTGACGGAAAGTGTATTTATCTCGTTTGAAATTAAGCCATATTAACCGAAGAGGAGGCAGTATGGACTAGCATCACTTTGCTGTGTCCCGTCAACTTGCCGAATGAGGAGAAGCTTGCAGGACGGGAGAAGCTTGCGCGCGGTGGCTCGCAGGACAAGGATAAACTTTTGACTAATGCAAGCTCTCCCTCGCTCAGGCGGTGGACGTGCAACAGTTAATTCGGTGTCAGATTGCCAGAAGCATACACTATACTAGTACTATTATTGTTCGACTTCCCGAAGAGGCAAACAGCCAAGCGCAAAGTTTACTAGTACTAGTACTACTACTATAGTCTATAGAGGTATGTAATATACTAGTACTAGGAACCGGATGGAGGAGCGTCTGCACTCTTATTATATTTTTAAAATGTGATAAAGCAATCTTCAACACATTTGGTTCTCTTCGAGGGTTCTCGCATGTGATAATGGAAGTTGATTGCATGGAACACTCGCCACAATTCTCGCTTAATTCTGGCTCATATCAGGTTACAAATAGGAGCGCTCGGTAATATTTCCTCTTGTTTTGTTATTCAGCATGTAAACAGGTCAGCAAACCTTGCGGCGCATCTTTGTGCGAACCGTGCTTGCTGCACTTTGAATGTGGCCGAGAGCTGGCTTGATGAACACCTCGCTTCCTACTTCTTTTTTGCGGGGTACCTCGCTTCCTAGTGACCAGTGTCTTGGCTGGTCGTCCTAAGAATGCTTATATATGAATAAAGCTCTCTCATTTACCCGCAAAAAATATTAAGCCATATTAACTGGAAAGGAGGGAGTATGGACTAGCACTACTTTTTGGTGTGTCCCATCAACTCACAGAACGAGGAGAAGCTTGCAGGACAAGGTGAAGCTCGCGTATGCCTTTTGACTAATGCAACATACCCTAGCCCAGGCGGTGGACATGCATCGGTTCATTCGGTGTCAGATTGCCAGAGGCATACACTGTAGTACCGAACATGCGGAGTACCATCATTGTTCGACTTCACGAAGAGGCGAAGAGCACAGCGCAAGGTTTAGTAGTACGAGTAGTACTACTACTAGAACCGCATGGTGGAGCCTCTGTACTCTTATTTTTTTAATCTCTGATAAAGTACACATTTATTCCGGAGAAGGGCGAAAAACGGCAACCCAACATGTAATGATGATATCGATCAACCATGCTCGAATATATCTTGGCCTCCGTGCGAGCCCGTCTGTGTGTTCTCGCTCCTCGTCTCTCTCAAGGAACGGCGGCTTGGCTATTTTGCCGTCAATTGAGATCGGTTTGCTCACACTCCTGTCCCACATGTCAGTGATATGCCAAGAGGAGGTGCGTTGACCGACTGGCCATACGCGTACTTGGTTTTGCACCTTCATACTACTCCTCCCTCCATCACAGTTTACAGGGCGCACTTCATTATGATGCATTTCTCTCAATGCATTTCCACCACCAGAGGGACTTTAGACGCGTTTGGTTTGATGCTCAATTAATTAGGGCGTGGTAACCGCGATCAAGTCCACAATTTTCTCTCGATGTACTGCGGAGTGGAGTAAGTGCATGCATGTGTGTACCCAGGGTGGAAGCACTGCATGCATGTGTGTACGCATTATTTCCTCTAGTAATAGACGCCGTGCTATAGCTACCAATGCTATTTTTCAGGCCGATCGCTAGTCGCCTTGGTCCCATAGATTTTTTTCTTTTTCCGAAGCGTGCTCTATAAACAGTGACGGATGGAGTAGTATGAGCGGATTCAAAGAAGAGCGTATTGATGGTTGCTTCTTCCAAGCAACTTACAGTGGGAAAGGTGGGGCTTATGATTTGACTACTCATTACTCACTATTAATGCGGTGCAACGAACAGGCTGAGTCTCCCATGCGGCTGTGCACTACCCCCTCGGTTCTTAAATATACCCCATAGTATTTGTCTTTCTAGAGATTTCAATGAGTGACTACTCAAATATTTGTCTTTTTAGAGATTCAAATGGACTACTACATATGGATGTATATAGACATATTTTAGAGTGTAGATTCACTCATTTTGCTCCGTATGTAGTCACTTGTTGAAATCTCTAGAAAGACAAATATTTAGGAACAGAGGGAGTACACATACAAAGCAAAATGAGTGAATCTACACTCTAAAATATGCCCATTTGAAATTTGTAAAAAGACAAATATTTAGGAACGAAGGAGTATAATTTTGTGCATGGCACATGGACCCAGATGCAGAATAGGCTTCTGGCAATGCTATCAAGCTTCCAGCATTTGTTTACATAATTGACGTACTATACAAATAATTTTCCAGCGACATGAAATTGTACAATGGTGTGAGCTTTCAGCTTTTGTTTCGTGTGTCTTGCCATCAATGCTCTTTCAGAAACAATGAAAAACTAACTTCCTTGCTAATGCATCTCAATTATTGGCAGATCAGAGCTAATATTTACATCACAACTGAAGACAAAGTTGTGAGACGGTGTTAAATTAAAATTGATCCATGCTTTCATTGGCAGCAACGTCCCCCTAGCTCTGCCTAAATCAAAAAGGCATGTTGGGAAAAAAGTAGATGTCTGGAGCATGCAACATTCCGATCATTTTGTGCAGTTCCACTAAATAGAGCTGAGTGTCCCTATTCCAAAGATATTAAGTGTGATTACGATAAAAGAGGACTGTTGATGAAACAATAAACACACAAATAGAAGCCGGTCACCTTTGCAGTCTCTCTTAAGACTAACTAGTTGGAGAAGATTAGGCTCGGAGTTGGATGAGGAGGATAGAGCAAAACCAATCTCCCTTTGTGCAGTCACACTGAAATGTAGAGACGTTGCCCGTGTGACATTTTGGTAGAACTGCACAAAACACTCTTAAGAAAAAAAGTGATTTGTGCAGTTCACCAAAAGGTCGCAATAGCAACGAGGTGAAATGGATAGCCCTGTTTGCAAAAAAGAGGTAGAAAGGAAACAATTACTGGCCAATAACAGTTGATGACACATGCGACGACAAAAAAGAAGCATATTCCTTGTCCTAAGGGAAGTTGTGTTTGCCTAAAACGGTGTGAGGATGAGATTGCAATATGGAAAGTACGCCGGACGAGCTACGTTTTGGGCAAAGAACTATGGAAGATCCACATGCAGCGACGTGGGAAGACGGGCAGTGGAGCAAGGCCGGAGGGGATACCTGGAGGTCGTCGGGATGTAACTAGGTGAGCGGCGGTGGGCGGAGTCTGCCCATACCGTGGCAGCGAGCAGGTGGCGTAGGCCCTACCGCGCCGGAGCTTGGTAAGAGAGAACAGCGTCTACCGCAGATCGGGACGTGCTGCCTCGGCGCCGTCGAATGGAGAAACGATGCACGTCCTCCCTTTTCGCCGGCAGACGGGATGCGGCCGGATCAGTGACCAACAGTGAGAGAGAGAGAGAGAGAGAGGCCACTTCAGCCTTGTGTGAGATACTCTGAAGAGAGACAAACCAGGCAGGAAGGCTCCATTGTATATAGTGGTGCGGACTACCTTTTTCTCCATAAAAATCATTTTATATTCTGTGTACGTGCCATTAAGAGATATAAATTTATTTAAAAATAACACGCCAATGCATCAAGTCGAACTTTGTTTCGTGCATGCGTGGTACACGACCTCCGTTGGTAAACAACCACTACACGCGTTCAAATTAGCACGTGGGCTGCCATTTCGTACAGAAATGAGCTCCACCGTGTACCCGCGCGGGTGTGGCTGGGCACGAAGCGTGAGTACGTGCACGGTGCACCTATTCTCTTCTTGTATACGTACACCACCTACGTGGGGTTGTGTGAGAGAGATACAAACATAGAGAGATATGGTGTGTGGGTTCGTGAGAGTTCTTTTGGGGGGGTCAATCAAAAAATGTAACATATGCAATGTGTGCGAAACAGAGTCCTGGATATATCATATATATAGAGGGGGCGATCCACGAGAAGAGAGTGGAGGTAGCATCGGCTTGAGGTGTCCATAGAATCGAAGAGAGGGATGATGTGTGTGTGTGCGCGCGCGATCGATAAAGAGTGCCATCGAATTTGTGTGTGCCCACGTCAAAGATATAAAGTGGGTGGCCTACTGGAACGTGAGAGGGGACAGGTGCAGTTTGTCTCTGTGGCATGGATACCTACCTACAGCGCTCGACTATCAGTGTGTGGTGGGGGGAGGGAGGCCTAATTAACTATAGAGGTACAATGGCTAGTATATGTGTGGAGGAGGAGAGAGTCCTACCTCATGTATTAAGGGAGATCGATCTACCTCATGTATTAAGGGAGATCGATCGGCATCCATGCATATGTGTAGGAGAGGAATAAGGTTGGGAGAGAGATAGAGCTAGAGTGTTGGAGGGGGTGGTAGTGGAGTTGCTTGTGACAAATGGTGGGATAGGCTTGCTAGACAACCGGAGGGCACGCCTGCAATATCAATAAGAGAGGGGATGGCTGCCTGTCTGTGCACGTGCGTGTGAGAGACGGGTCAGGAGGCATGCACGAATGATGTGGGGGGACGATATGGTTGTGGTAAGCAGACGTAGCTACATAGGAAGATCAATCGTCCTTTGTCAGAGAAAGGAGAGACATAACTTGTGAGGTACGTCGATCGATGGGGGGATAGTTAAAGTCGACCTAGGTATATGTTGGGAGATCGATCGGTACACATGCATGTGTGTTTTAGAAGCAAATGAGGCACGTGGAGAAGGATAGAGAGAGAGATGCATCTAGGAGGTGGTGCGAGAGTCATACTATATCGAGGGGGAAGGAGTGCGCGAGTACGAGATCGATGAAAAGAGTGGTGGGAGTGAGGCATGGACGGTGATAAGAGAAGAGGGGAAGCTTGTGTTTGTGCTAGGCACACCTGGCTAGAGAGGCATATCGATCGATGTGTGCCGTAAGGAAGGAGCTGGGGGGGCCTACACACACCGTGGGTGAACAACCTAAAGTGAAAATACGAATTTGTGCGATGGAGCTAGAGAATGCTGAGGGAGGGTGAGAGGGATGCGGGCGTGTGCATGCACGAGAGAAAGTTAGCGCTAGCTACAATGATACGAGGATTGTGTGGGTGTAAAAGACGAATAGAGATCATACTTCATTATAAAAAGTGAATTCGGATATTTGAAGAACTTATCATAGTGTTTTAAACCGACGCATGTGTGAATATATATAACGGTGATACACATGGTGTGGTTATGAACATGTTATACTACATATAATATATTTTATCTCTACTCTTATAAAAAACGGTGTTGTTGATGATGGTGTGCCTGCCATCCTGCAATATAGGCCGTCCGATTTATATCTTACGGATAGGAAGGAAACTATGGCAATTTTGAAAAAAGAAACCCACACCCCTCTCCATATTTTCAAATTAGGCCTCCCCTTGATCATGTTGATGTTCTATGGAACGCATGGGCATCTTGCTAGTACTACGTATAATATATAGAACATTGATCAGAATTTGGGCTAATGTGTGGCTTTTGCAGCTCAGATCTAAATACTTGTCATAATGTAGGGGGCGGGGCACTATACTATGTGTGATAAACGCGGTGTACATGTATGGAACATGGTTTAGATTATGAATATATAGTTAGTACATCAAATGTACTATTATTTGGAATCAACATCAAGTGTATTCAAAAAATAGAATTCGAGTTCATGTAGTACACATAGTTCATATCTATCTCTATAGTAATCATGTGGTGTGTTATTAAGGTAATACACGAATGATGGTTGAAGTTGGCAACAATCATGATTGTAGATTCTTATTGAAATAGAGAAACGAATTCAAATTTAGTTCAAATTGCAGCGGTAGTATAGACATTTGGAATGCACTAAAATGTTGGTATGAGTAGGTTACATGCATTATACAGCAAGCGAAAAAATTTAATTGGACATAACATGGATTCGTACTCCCTCCTTCCATCTATATAGGGTGTAATGCGTTTTTAAGACCGCCTTTGACTATTGACAAGATTAATAGTACATGACATGCACAATGTGAAAATTATATCATTGAAAGAACCTTTCACAGACGAATTTAACGGTGTGCTTTGTGTAAGTTGCATGTCATATATTATTGCTCTAATATTTGGTCAAAGTTAGCATCGAAAAACGCATTAGGCCCTATATAGATGGAAGGAGGGAGTAGCTTTGAATAGCATTTTTATAGTAAAACGGGGCAAGACTCTCTCTTTGTGTGGTGTGAATAGTTTTATTTTTTTCGTTTTCTTTTTGGTTGAGGGAAGTGCGAATTGATTTGGTAGGTACAAGTACAATATTACACGTTAGGCTTGTCCCTAAAATTCAACCCGCGCCTTGGTATATCCCGAAAATTCAGATATCGTGCTCCCAAAACTGGCGCCTTCACAACCTGTGCCTTGCTATCCCGAAATTACAATGCGCGCGAAAACTCCCTCCAGCTGCCAAATCCCGACACGCGAAATCCCCCTTCTAACCCTGAGCCGAAAGGGCCGCTAGTTCAAATCGGTGGGGGGTACTTTTGTAACACACCCTACATTTTGGACAAGCGCGTCCCTAAGTCATGGTTCACCCCCTCCCATCGCCTCCTTTTTGCCATTCGAAATCCCAGGCCGCCATAACCTCTCTGCTCCAGTAGCGAAACCCCACCCTCGTCCGTCCGCCACCTCACCGCTGCCCAGCCGGAGCCTCTTCCCCGACAACGTCGTCCACCGCAACAGCTCGACGTCCCTCATCCACCTCCCCGGATGAGGATCCTTCGTCCATCTCATCATCTCGCCGGTTCAGCCGCCCCGTCCTCCACCTCCAAGAAGCTGCTCCGACGATCGCCTCGTCTATCGCGGCTGCTCCATCCCCATAGCGCCGCCTTAACCTGCTCCACCGGAACTGCAGCATCCTCACCGACTCCTCGGACGAAGCCGAGGCCTACTCGGCACCACCAAAGAGGTTGTACACTCATCACATTGCACCTTCTCCTTAAATCGACCTCCCGGCGCCGACGGTGCTCCATCCCGCACCCCCATGGAGCGGCTACCTTGAAGCCGGCGCCGCGGGCGACATCTCCATGGCGGCTCTCCCCCAGTGCGACGCCCCTTCGGCGGCGGCGTCCATACCAGCCGGATCTGCTGCTGCTGCTCTGGCTCTCGATCGCTCGCTCGCCCAGCTGCTGCTGCTCCGGCTCTCGCTTGCTCGCGCTGCTGCTGCTCTCCCCATCGCTCATGCTACTGCTCTGCTCCAATTTAGCTACACTTCAGTCGACTGAATCAACTTTTGGGTCAGTCGATTTTCAGGGGGTGGGGGGCTCGCCGGAGTTAAGGAAGAACCACCCGCAGCGGGGACGGGGGCTCGCCGAAGAGGTACCCCACTATCTACCTTAGGGTTCAGGGTGGGGGCGGGGGGCCTAGAGGGCTAGCCGAGGCGGCGGCGGAGCGGCGGTGGGGAGTTGTTTCGGGGCGGCGAGGCGGCGCTGGGGCCGGCGGTTCGGCCGGTGGTGGCTGGCGGCTCAGGGGGGTGCAGGTTGAAGATGAACTGCAGGCCCTCCCTAAACTACATGTCAAGTGCCTCTCTGCTACCATTGCGTTCAGTTTCGACAGTAACATTCAGATTCCATAGTAAGTTTCAGTTTCGACAGTTAAGTTCAGAGTCAACAGTTTTTACCTCATCTGTTGTAGTCATGTGTTTTTGATGATGTAAATTTTACATCTATTTTACATCATCTATTGGAGATGCTATTAGAATCCCACTTGAGATTGACGATGTCTGTCTTGTGCTGCTTCAGCCTTGACGTCTTACAGCTCACTGGAGCTGCTCCAACGACAGAACGATCCATCACAACAGAGCAGTGCCCTGGACGCCGTCTACAGATTCCTTAGATCTTCCTCCACACCTCCGACAGCCACCTCTGCCTCAACTGCTTCAGCGACCAACCCAATGATGCTGAGGTCGACACGGCTATGGCAAAGAGGTTGTACACTTGTTGCATCACTTATTACTATACATTCATGTCGATCCATTAGGGCTATTTTGGTTCAACGGAAAAACATAGCAATAGGGAATTTTCCAATGGCACTCTACTATTCAATTATTCATGCATTTTGTTGAACGGAATGAAGCAAAACATCCACCTGGACCTAATTTTCAAAATCCTATGCATGAAAACAAGACCAAGTGCATTAGTGGCAGAATAACATTCTAACTGTACACGCTTTCATATGGTTTCACTTTATTTTGGCCATGTTTCTTTGCATTCCTCTGCTCTTCCAATTCCTGTAAACCAAACACCCAAGTTGACAGAAATCCTGTGTTTACAAATGCTCTGTTTACCATGTGCATTCCTATCCTATTCCGGTGTTTTTCCTATCCCTGCGTTTTTAGAATCATGCAAGCCAAATGAGCCCTTACAAAATTACTTCAGTTACAGGTAGGTGTCGAAGGGAACTTTGTGTGGTTTGTCCTGCTCCTGCCGCGACGTCGTCCACCTCACCTGATCTGCTCCATCGATAGAAACATCCACCAAACCAGACATCACGACTCCTGACCGTCTTTCGCCACCTCAGATCTCCTTCCCTGCCACCGGCACCCACCGCAACAAGGCCTTCAGAGCAGACAGTGCTACCTGTCGAAGCAGATCTCTTGTTGGGTCCCGATAGCTCTTCAGAGATGAATTCAGAGACAGATGACCAGTCCTATTCCCCCACCGAGGTGTATGCTCTAACTTGGCATGGTTATACTGCTCATATCATGCATATGGTGTCTTGCATTGCATAGTTTAGACATCATATACACAATATTCAACACCATGTTCTTAGTTTAGCATCATATCTAATGCCCTCTGTTTAGCATATAAATCACATATGTGAATTAAATGATGTGATCCTGATTACTTAGATAACATGTAGGTGAATTATGTCATGCGATCATGTTCAGTTATTCATCATATCTTTGAATTATGTTATGCTATGTTATCCAGTTTAGATAGACATCATATATGTGAAATTATGTCATGCTATCCGTTTAAGTTAAACAATATACATGTCAACTATTTCATGTCCTCTTTTTTCCACACTATCTATTGCATCTGTCTCTCATACAATGTCTATACATTCAACTATGTTTCCTGTTTATCAGCCATTTGCCAGTATCTAGCGGGTGATGCCAGTATCTAGCGGACTAAAAACACGGTCTTCAAATAAACAATGCTACCTCTTTGTGGAGATAGCACCCCGGTTGTACATGCACGAGAACCAGCCCTACCACACATAACCCAAACTCTCGCAGATTGTAGCCCTACTGCAATGGACAGAGAACCAGCTTCACCCAATCTAACCCCAACCTCAGCAGATAGTAACCCAGTTCCTGTTGACACAGCACCATCTCCACCACAGAGCTCCCAAACAAGAGCAGTTAGTAAGGCAGCTCCAGTGCCCAAAGGGCTAGTACTACCACGGCGAACCCCAACTCCACCAGTTAGTACGCCTATTCCTGTGGAGGAAGCCCAACCAGCTAGTCGTAGTTTAGCATCTATCGCATTTGATGTTGTTAAATCGTATGTGCGTATCTTCCCATCTTGGAAATATTATACTGAAGATGAAGGAAAATGCCAGTTGCAGGTGTTTGTCCAGGAGTTATGTGTAAGTAATGTTATTCATGGCAACTACTTTGCTTTGTCCCATACATCCTACCTCCATGATGGTTATAATACAGCAAATTTTCCCATTTTTCTCTATAGAGAAGGACCGATTTGGAAACTCGGGATGAGGTAACATGTGCTAATACCTCTGCTATCTTCAAGAATCCTTGGTGGCAGTATCGGAATTACCTGAAGAAAATGTACTTCACTGGAAAAGAAACTCATAAAATTCCCTTACGCTCTCCTGAGACACATTTACTGGACGATGACTGGGAATGCCTTGTTCTGTACTGGTCCTGAACCAAGAATGTGGTAAGGTCTATGAGCTCATTTTCTATTTTTAAGTACTATATTCTTGCGTCTTACTGTACTCTGTTCATGTAGAATAAGTGCCTAAACCTGAAGAACAACTGTTCTAATTTAAGATTCCATTGCTATCATAGTTCAAAAAAGCGCTAGGCGTTAATTGTGTGTTTTCCCACCACCTTGCGCTTTACTGGCCAAAGCGCATGCTTATGCGCAGTTATGCACAGTTTAAGCGTAGTTATGCGCAATGCGTTTTGCCAACGCCTAGAGCCTAGTCGCGCTCAAGCGCTCGGTTAGGCACGCCTTTTTTAACTATGATTGCTATCATGCATACTGCTTTGCTCTTGTATCACTGTATTTACTCATACAAACTTATTTTTAAATTGAAGGTTCTAATCAAAACACCAATGGCACAGCAGGTATGTTCACGCATGTTTCTTTAACAGGCTTGCTCTTATCAATAGCTTTGTTGATTTTGTCGGCGTTCTGGGAACGGGGGTCCCCAGACTTGCCTGCCTGCGGCGCATGGTGTGGCTCTGCGAGTGGGCCCGTACGGCCCATCTTCACCAACAAGCTTTCAAGACCCTCGCGAGGGGCCAAGCCTCGCGAGGCGGACGACACAAGACCTCCTCGGGAGCGGCCTCACCAAGCTGGCTCGTGAGGGGCAGAGAGATCAAGGCAAGGCAATCCTCGTGAGATTCTCGTGACGTGAGCCATGACGATCGAGACCAGGCGGGCGCCAGCACGCGCAGTGTCCTTGTTTCCTCTTTGGTCACCGTGGAGCCCAAGGCGGCGTCACCACCAGAGCCTTTTTGCAGGCGGACTACTTTTGTCAGGATAAGCTATACTAGCTGTCCCCTTTCAAATTGGCCGTTGTGGGATCCCTTCCCGCTCAATATTTGGGAAGAGGACCGGGGCCTCTATAAATAGGACTAGCCAACACAGTAGGAGGGGACGGATTCCGATCATCCTCATCCACACAAGTTTACCAAGCACAAGAACACCTCCCCTCAGGAGGTTGTTCTTCCCATTGTACTGTTCATCCTCAGCCCAAGAGGCAATCCACCACCACCACACTGGAGTAGGGTATTACACCACAACGGTGGCCCGAACCATTATGAATCTTGTGTCCCTTGTGTTGCGAGTTCGTCGAGCCAGCTTAGAGATCGCGAAGCGCGAGAGGGCGTGATTTGTGAGGGAGAGATCTTTGCGCGCACCCCAGAGTTCGAACCTTAAGGGTTTTGCCGGAACCCGAGATCCGACATTTGGCGCGCCAGGTAGGGGTGCGCCGGAGTTTTCCTTCCGTGATCCGCGTCCCATCGCTTCGTCGCATCGATGGCGGACGCCCGCCAAGCCCGCGCTGAGCGCAGGGCCGCCCTCGCCACCCGCGTCGCCCAGACGGCTCCCGTCGGCGGGCCACCTCGTCGTTCTACGTCGCCTGCCATCAATGCCGCCACCGGCCCGGCGGGGAACGAGCAGCAAGCCTCCTCGCTGCACCCCTCGGTGCGGCGGGATGGCCGTACCGCCACTCCATCGCTAACCCCGGCCGGCTCGTCGTCTCACGCCCGTCGCGCTCCCGTGGCCGCGCAGGCCACACTGCGCATGGCGCATGAACTCCTGCGCTACCGCCCCATCGACGACCTCTACAAGGACTGGCTAGACTGCATCGCCGAGCTTGTCAGCGCCGCAGGGGGCTCCCCCGGACCGTCCCTCTCGCTGCCTCGTACACCGCCAGCTACGGGCAACGTAGCTCCCGGAGCACCTCCACCACCTCTGCACCAAGACGGCACCCTGGCGCCAAGGCGCGCGGCTCCGCGGCGCGACCCACCGCGTCTGGCACCCGTGCGCGAAGAAGGAAGCTGC
This sequence comes from Triticum aestivum, assembly GCF_018294505.1. NCBI lineage: Eukaryota > Viridiplantae > Streptophyta > Magnoliopsida > Poales > Poaceae > Triticum > Triticum aestivum. The sequence goes on from NC_057811.1 coordinate 416,560,341, forward strand.
CAGGAAGTCCCTCGCCCGCAAGAGAACGCTCCACCGCTCCCCGCACCGCCGCGTCAGGATCGCTTGCTGCAGCAGGGCCCTGCGCCGCTTGGCGTGGCGGCGCGCGAGCACCAAGACCAAGCTCCACCTCCAAGATGGGCCCCAGTGACCACGGCCGGTTGCCGCACCTTCACCCCCGAGCTGCATAGCGTCGCCTGGTCGGGCAAGTTCAAGCCAGGCCTGCCTCCGCGCTACGACGGCACCCCCGACCCCACGGAGTTCCTGCAGCTCTATGAGCTGAGCATCGAGGCGGCCAACGGCGATGAGAAAGTCATGGTGAACTAGTTCCCCATGGCGCTCAAAGACGGCGCTCGTTCGTGGCTCCTGAACCTGCCTCCAGGCTCGATCTCCTCTTGGGACGAGATGCGCGACCGCTTTGTCGCCAACTTCCAGGGCACTCGCGACCGCCCCCCGGCCGCGGGTGATCTGCGCCGCGTCAAGCAACAACCAGCAGAGACCCTCCAGAAGTACATCCAGCGCTTCAACAATGTTCGTCTCAAGATCCCCAAGGTGACGGACGAGGCCATCATCTCGGCGTTCTCCGATGGCATCCGCAACGTCAAAATGAAGGAGGAGCTCGCCATCCACGAGGAGTTGTGTACATCCCTGGAGCTGTTCAACCTGGCGACCAAGTGCGCAAGGGCTGAGGAAGGGCGCCTTTCCCTTCTCGAGCTCCCAGCTGCCGACCTGGAGGAGAAGAAAGCCAAGGCTAAGGACGTGAAGCGCAAGGGAGCAGCCGTGCTCGCGGCAGAGCCGGACTCGAAGCGCGGCAGGGACCAGCCCGAGTCATCCAAGAGCAGCCGACCGTTCTGCGCCTTCCACAACGTGCACAGCCACAACACCAACGATTGTCAGGAGCTCAGGGCCATTCGCGATGGATGCTTCGGTCGACGCCCCGAGCGCAACGACCGGGGCTTACGGCCGAGGAGGAGGACGTGGCAGAGGACGCTGGGACAACCATGGCCCACGCCAGGAGTGGCGCGACCGGCCTCGTGAGGACCGCTGGCAGGATCAGCCTCATGAGGGCGCCTGGAGAGATCAGCCTCACGAGGATCGTCCTCAGGGCAATGCTGGGCTCCCTCCGCTGCCGCCACCACCAAGAAGGAACGACGACCACCATCAAGACGAGGGGGCTGGGGGCTTCCAGGAGCCGCGTGCTATCGCCTGCATCTTGGGCAGGGCTCAAGCCCCAACCTCACGACGAATCTTCAAGCAGTTTGCCCGCGAGGTGAACGCAGTCCTCCCCAAGTTCGAGGCCACACGCCCACTCAGGTGGTCCAAGTGCGCCATCACTTTCAGTTCGGCAGATTAGCTTAAGTGTGCGGCCACTGCTAGCTTTCTCCCGATGCTTTGTTCGCCCGTCATCAGCAATGTACAAGTCACCAAGACCCTCATCGACGGCGGCGCAGGACTCGACGTCTTGTCCGTTGACACGTTCGACAACCTGCAAGTGCCCTACGACCAGCTTCAGCCTACCAAGCCTTTCTCAGGAGTGACCGACGGTTCCACCACACCGATAGGGCAGGTCCGCCTCCCTATCACCTTCGGAGAATGCAACAACTACCGCACCGAGCTCATCGACTTCGACGTCGCGCACATCCGTCTGCGATACAATGCCATCCTCGGGTATCCAGCCCTGGCCAAGTTCATGGCGGTGACGCACCACGGCTACAACGTCCTCAAGATGCCAGGGAGCGGCGGGATCATCACAGTCCCCTGCGAAGAAAGAGATGCGGTGTGCACCCTCGAGTGCGCCTTCCAAGAAGCGTCAATCGAAGACCCCAACAATAGCACAGCTCGATACCCTCCTGAGGTTGTCCCCAAGAAGAAGAAGAAGAAGAAGCTACTCCGTGCAGGACCTCAGGAGGGTGGCGTCGTGAAAGGTACCTCGTCAGGATCAGCGCCCGCGCCTGGGGCGCCTCCCTCCCTCGCATAGGAAGGCGCGCCTGGCGCCCTCCTTGGGCAGGGCTCGAGGGCTCTCTTCTGGAGGGCCTTAGACCTTGCCAACGTCATGAGGAGGCGCTCGGGCACCACTTGGAGGCGTGCTTCGCGGCACGTTTCCCTCAGGAGGACACAAGGCGAGGAGTGCCCACCGCTCAGGAGTTCATTACCAAGACCACTCAGGAACTGCAGGACGCTAGAGCCATGCGCGGCGACCGCCGCTCACCGGGTGCAGCTCCCCATCCAGGCGAGGATGCCGGGCTGCGCGTCTGCATCGACGTCCCAGGGCTCAACCGGGACACGTCTCAGGAGCTCTTCTGGCCTTCGCGCGTGGGACGCTGCGAGGGCCCACCGTACAGCTACGTTCGCATGCCTTTCGGCCTGCCGAGCGTGGCATCCGCCTATCAGCGCAACCTGCGGCGTGTCCAGGCGTCTCAGGAGGCCAGGCACCACGCCGTCCTGACGGAGATGGAGACGGTCCTCAAGGAACCGCCTGGACCCCCAGAGCCTCCCGAGGCCCAGGGCCCCGGTGGCTCGTGAAGAGCAACCCCTTCAGCCGCGTACCTTCAGCTGCCCCAACATCTCTTCATCAACAGAACTAGGTGACATTTTCCAAGTTTATTTAGCTGGGAGCGCCCCTCGGGCTGCATCATTCCCAGGCCGCGTGGGTCCGTCCCTGTGGCATGTATCCCTTTTTATGTCTTTAGCCTACCTTGTTGGGGGCGCCCCTCGGGCCGCATCATCCCCAAGCCGCTCGGGCCTGACCTAGTGGCATGTATCTTCCCTGCATTTGCTTGAGCCAGTTTGCTTTCCATGCTTAATCTATCTATTACTATCACCTACTCGATTGTCACCCACCGCGGGAGCCGCACGCCCGTCGTCTTTCTCAGGACCCTTCGCGTGAGAGGGTTAGGCACGGCGTCTGTGCTCGGGCCCATCCCTGCAGCATCGATAAATCCAACGGCTGAGCTCTGTCTGGTGAGCAGGCCCCGTTCACATCACCTCATGGGGCCGTTGGTGCTTGGCCTTCTCACGCGATAACCTCAGGAGATTCGTTCGGCGCAGGTTGTCTGACCACCTCGCAGGACCAACACAGCGAACAAGAACCAAGACCAGGCGCAACCCGCCTTGAGGTAGGGCCTCGTGAGTCCCGCACTGGCTCACGAGTGCCCAGACACACCTCGTCTAGCCCTGCCGTGCAAGCCACGTGTCAGGGCGGGGCTGTACACGCCCCGGGGGCTCTCCGCAGTAGGGAGTCCCCTCCCACGTACCAGTGGAAGCACCATGCTCCGCGCTGGCCGTCGACACTGCCGAGGAGCGGCTATGCCCGTGCAAGTGCGGAAGTGCTATGCTCCACGCTGGTGATAAACAACTGAGGGCGGCCCCACGGCCGCATCAACCTCAGGGAGCCCCTGAGCTCAGTGTCCGGCCTCACCGCAACACCTCCCCTCGGGAAAGTTGCGCGAGGGGGCTGGGCACGGGGGCTGCGCTCGGGTCACGCCCAAGCGTACGCCACCTAACCAGGTTCCCCGGACCTGGTCGTCGCGCGCCCCTCCCGAGCCGAGCCTCGGTGAGGGCAAAGGTATGAAGGGTGTTTGCACGTCAAGGGGGACTCGTGAGCATCGCGACACAGGAGCCTAACTGGTCACGTAGCCCCTCACTCCTTGGTTCCGTCCTGGTCTCCGGTCGGCCCAACGGCGGTTGAGGTATGCGCGGGGCCGGGCTCTGCCGACGTAGAACGTAAAGCAAATAGGAAGAAAATTGCAAAATCTCAAAGAAAATATTACAAGACATATTGTTCTCCCAAATATCAAGCACAAGTCTAAATGCCTCCACGAGGCATGATGCATGTTGCAGGAATAAAACAGGAAAGCAGCCGCAGGTCACCCCTGGACATTGCCATCGCCCACAAGAGGTGCTCCTCTCTTGGCGGCGTCGCCTTCACCTGTACCGCCAGTCGGAGCCGTAGGGTTGGTAGCACCACCGGTCGAAGGCGGGGGAGCGAAGCCGCGGAACTTCTTCAGCAGGGCCTCCACCTGGCCCTTCACGGCTGCGGCAGCGACCGCACAATGCTCCTCATCCACAGGCTCCAGCAGCTCGTCCAGGCGGGCAGCTGGGTCGCGAAGATGGAGGTGACTCAAGACACACGTCAATGCAGCTGACGAAAGAACGCGGGCTTCTGCCTCGGCCATGGGACCGATGCCGTTCATAACCTCCTCAAGCCCGGCAACCAAGTAGGAAAGCAGCTGGGCGGGGCCGTCCTCGTCGGTGGTCAGTGGCCTCTCCAAGCCCTTCTCATAGAGTGACTTCAGAGCCTCGCGAGACCTCTTCTTGAGAAGCGTGAAGGCCACTCGGTCCTCAGCCAGAACCTTCGCCTTCGCGCCAAGTTCGGCTTGCCCCACCTTCACCTTCCGTTCCAGCTCCTCCAGTCGGCCGCGCTCGATGGCCTGCCCCTTTGCCGACTGCTCCAGCTCGGCGTGGCCACCCTTGACGGCGTCCTCCCGGGCCTTCATCTCCTCCTCCGTCTGACGGCCACGAGCTTCCTCTGCGCGTTCGCTGCGCAGGGTCTTCAGCTCGGCCTCCAGTGCCTGGCAGCGACTCTTGACGGCCTTGACGTGCTTCAATGCCGCCTCGCGAGTGGCCGTTGCCTGGGCGGCGGCCTGCCTCTCCTTCTCAGAGGTCACCATGGCCTGGCTCAGCGCCGCTCGAACGGACACGTTGGAGCAGAGCCAGCCAGAAACTAGCTCCAGACGCCCGGCCATCAGGAGGGGGTCGGCGCCTTGAAGATCTTCTCGCAGCTGGGCCATCTCCAAAAGGGCGTGCTCCAAGACATCAGGAGAAGCAGAAGGACCTGGAAGCACTGACGCAGCAGGAGGAGGCGATGTCATCGCCAGGGCCTGGGAGACCAAGGGCTCCTGAGCCTTCGGGACCTTGGCAGCCGAGCCGGACATCAGCACTTCCGGAGCCAGCAGGGCCTCGGGGGCTGACTCCTCTGGACGACGCCCCTCCAGGCTTCGCGAGGGCGACCGGGCCGGAGAGGTGCGAGTGCTATCGCTTCCTTTCTTCGCGGAGGGGGGTGCAGCCGATGCGGATGGTTCAGCCCCACGCGTGGTCGCTGCATCCTCCTTCCTCTTCTTCGTCACAGGCGTCGGCCTGATCGCGCAGCGGAGAAGCATCGGGAATCAGCAGCATAATCAAGAACAAGGCAAAGCACGAGCACTTACTGGTCCACTGCGGCGTAGTCCACCCTCCACTTGCTGAGCTTGAAGCCCGAGAGCCTCGAGGCTTGAGGCACGGGCGTGCAGGCTCCAGGAGCAGAAGCTGGGGCAGCGGAGGGGCCGGAAGCGGCACCAGGCGGCGCCAGAACAGAAGTAGCATCCCGGGAGATCAGCGCCGATCGGCCCCTCGTCGGGATTGCCGGCGTCTCTCCCCTCTCCTGGCGGGCGTCGGACTCATCTTCGTCGGGAAGGGTGCAGAGGATGTCAGCTTTGCTCAAGGGGGAGGTCTCCCCCGTCCCTTCATGGGTCACCTCCGAGTCTTCCTCCTCCTCTTCTTCCTCCCCGCGGGACTCATCAGAAGACAGCTCCACCGGCTTCGGCGCCACAGGGGCCCCGGTAGGCGCCGGTGGCACCAGCCCACGCCCGTCAAAAGTCGGCCTGGAAGCCACGACCTGCGCCCCGTCCTCGCGGCGAAACAAGGGCGGTGAAGATGCTCGGCGGGTACTCCTGGTCGTCCCCAACCAAGAGGCGAAGAACCACGGCCAGCTCTTCGTCAGACAAGGCTTTCGGGCTCAAGCGAACCTTGTCCTCTTCATCCCCAAGCTCCCACAATGGGCGCGTGCGAGCCTGAAGCGGGGCTACGCGCAGCATCAGGAATTCCCTCAGAAGCATGGCCCCTGTCACCTTTGCCGCCTTCGCGTTGCTCGGCTTCAGGTCGGTCTTCATCTGCTCCGGCACCAACGTCGCCCGCTCATCAGTGAGCTTCGCGCAAGACCACCTCTTGTCAGACTGGGGCATCTCCGTCGGCAGCATCAAGCGTGGATGGACGCATTTAGCGTCCATCATGGCCCACTTGCTCCGGAAGCCGTCGGCTTTCTTCCCCGTCTTCGAGATCGAGTTGGCCTTACCGGCCGCGATGAAGTTGGCACACCCGGAGGTGTGACCCTCGTTGATGCGGAGGAAGAAGAAGTGGCGCAGAAGAGCCACAGACGGCATCACGCCGAGGTACGCCTCGCAGTAGTGGGCGAAGATCGACAAGAGAAGGATGGAGTTGGGATGAATATGCAGCGCCTGCAGCCCATAGTGGCCGGGGACCTCATAAAAGAAGTCAGAGAAGGGGGGAACCAGCCCTTCAACGACGCTGCTCGTGAAGAAGGGGAAGAAGGTGCTCCCCTCGGGCTCCGGCACGTCGGAGGCAACCCGGAGCTCCGTCTTCCCGCTCTCGTTGCTTTCCCCCGCCGTCAGCAAGCGCGTGGCGACGAGGTTCTTCTCCGAGACGTTGGGCGCATCGAGAGCTGGCTCGTACCAAGCCGGCGACGAGGTAGACTTGGCCTTGCGAGGCGCCATTGGTCGCCGATGTGGTGGAAGATGGAAGCAGATCTGGAGATTTCGGAAGCAGGGCGCAAGAAAGGGGATCTGAGCGAGGCGAAAGGAAGCAGTGAAGGCAAGCGCTGTCTACGCCAGCCTTTTGACAGTCGGGCAGTTGCCGAGGCAGCGTGGGGAAGCGGAGACGCCCACGTCCAATCAACCGCCATGCATCGACCAAGGCCGCAGGCTATTGGGGCCCGCGGTGCTCCGCACTTGCCCGTTGGCTTCGCCTCGAAGCCATGCCCGAGCGCGCCTTGGGCCCGGGGGCTACTGTCGGCGTTCTGGGAACGGTGGTCCCCAGACTTGCCTGCCTGCGGCCCACGGCGTGGCTCTGCGAGCGGGCCCGTACGGCCCATCTTCACCAACAAGCTTTCAAGACCCTCGCGAGGGGCCAAGCCTCGCGAGGCGGACGACACAAGACCTCCTCGGGAGCGGCCTCACCAGGCTGGCTCACGAGGGGCGGAGAGATCAAGGCAAGGCAAACCTCGTGAGGTTCTCGTGACGTGAGCCATGACGATCGAGACCAGGCGGGCGCTAGCACGCGCAGTGTCCTTGTTTACTCTTTGGTGCTAAGGGGGCAAGCGCAGGCGAGGAGTACCGAGGCGTCAAGCAAAGGTTTCCATATCGGTGCAACGAGACCAAGACCAGCAGGACGGCAGGACGGAGGTCACCGTGGAGCCCAAGGCAGCGTCACCACCAGAGCCTTTTGCAGGCGAAGACTACTTTTGTCAGGATAAGTTGTACTAGCTGTCCCCTTTCAAATTGGTCGTTGTGGGATCCCTTCCCGCTCAATATTTGGGAAGAGGACCGGGGCCTCTATAAATAGGACTAGCCACCACAGTAGGAGGGGACGGATTCCGATCATCCTCATCCACACAAGTTTACCAAGCACAAGAACACCTCTCCTCAGGAGGTTGTTCTTCCCATTGTATTGTTCATCCTCAGCCCAAGAGGCAATCCACCACCACCACACTGGAGTAGGGTATTACACCACAACAGTGGCCCGAACCAGTATAAATCTTATGTCCCTTGTGTTGCGAGTTCGTCGAGCCAGCTTAGAGATCGCGAAGCGCGAGAGGGCGTGATCTGTGAGGGAGATATCTTCGCACGCACCCTAGAGTTCGAACCTTAAGGGTTTTGCCGAAACCCGAGATCCGACAGATTTCAATTTCAAATGTGTATACAGTTGACTTCTCATATCATGCACATTACTAGCATCACAACAGAGCCAATAGTGTTGTTGTACATGTAGACCCGTGGTACCCATCTGAAATCTTGTTGTGCCGTGTAGTTTCCCATGCTTTGTATTCTTTCACTGCTGCTTTGTCTTGAACTGATATGATTTGAACCGTGTCTCTATTTTAATTTGGCAAGACAATGCAGTGACCATAGGACATCACTACTAGGAAAAAGGCTACTAGCAACGCGGATAAAATGGCTACTAGCAACGCGGGTACCCGCACCACTAGTATCGCGCTACAACTAATAGTTAATAGTAGCGTGGGTTAAACCCGCGCTACTACTAACTTTGTTAATAGTAGCGTGTTCCACCCACGCTACTGCTATTACATACACGTGCTACTACTAATAAAATAATAGTAGCATGGGTAAACAACCAACTCTACTAGTATCCTATATACTAGTAGCGCTCAGTTTCCTCCCCACGCTACTACTAACAATTTAGGAATAAAAAAATAAAAAATAGATGTAGTATTCATGAATAGTAATACGTCCAATGCAAAACAAACGAATGTCACTGAACCATCTCAATATTCCATTTAACATGTCACAAAACCATCTCAAGATTCCATTTAACATCAGACACACACAACCATCATCGTAAGGTGGGTACCTTCCCTAGTGGTCTACCACCAACCTAAACAGACCACTTCTCTAGATGTATCTACCTAGGCTCGGAGTTCAGACGTTGGTGGACTCGAATCCTCCCTCCCCCGGACGGTGGCGTCAAGGTCCTCCACCTCAGCGACCTCCGGTGTCGAAATCACCTGGACGATCATCTGTGCGACGTGGGAACAAGGCTTCACGGCGAAGTCCGTCTCCGAGTGGTTGAAGAGCACAGCGCCACCGGGCCGTGCTAGTCAGCGTCGATCACCTCTGCGCCCACGTCGGGAAAGTGAAAACTTGTTAGTACACAAATTGCATCAGTTCAACCAAATAGTACTAGCAAACATGCACGAATAGGGAAAAGAAATTTTCTCGTTCACCTAGTTAGGTATCAACTATTTAAATAAAAAAATCAGCAACTTCTTTAAATAAAAGAGGCGCTTGGTAACCGCACTTGAAAAGCTTGATAGCATATGAGATTAAGATATATAAATTTGTGTGGTCACGTCCTTGCATGTTGGAAACAATCATTGGTTAAGATTACACTCTTTTGTAGAGGAAAGAACTTTGGGACAATCAACAGCCTTTCACTTGATCTCCGCTAGCTACTTTGGATTCAATAAGAAAAGGAACATTTATTGGAACTGAAAAGAACAAGCAGGCAAGCATACTGTCAATCTTTTGGCTAGAATTTCACAAAATGCACCTGTCAAGTGTACTCTAACAATCGACGTGTCCCATCTCCTCATGATTAAGGACTTTAGCTGAGCCGACAACATGGAGCAAGATGTCGTCCTTTCCGAGCATGAACCCTTGGCCGTCATCAATGAACCTGCAACATCCATCATGCCCAACCGTTAGAAAACCAGCAGCATTACACACCATTACACATCATTCCAAATCGAAGATTTATAGTAAACCAGGAGCATTAGAGCATATCCATACATCTACACTTATTGCCTAGTCACTTATTCCCAGCTAGTGCAAACACAGTTGAAAGCAAACAAAAATGCATAAAAACACCAAACAGTGGCATTCTATCCCTCCAAATGATTTACTCCCTCTCCATCCTTGCAATCATCTTCTTCTCCCTTATGTGCTTCTCCCATTTATGAATCCAAGATTTCTGTAAAGAGCAAAGAACAAATAAAATTAAATTTCATCAGACATATATTTCCTTGCATGTTGTGCTGTACAGTAGCTACAGGAATAAATATACGAAAAGAAAAAAAGTGAGTGATTTCTATTAACAAGAGATCGCCTATGTAATAGCTACAAACAAATGAACCTGCTACACCAACTCATATCATGTCTTACATTGATATTCTCCACGTGTTACACATATACACCATCAACTATTTGTCATAAAGTATTTGTCAATGACTAATTGGATTCTTTAAACTTCTAGGGGAAAGAAAGATGCCATGGCCTTGCTCGCTGCTAACCTGAATGGATGAAAAGGACATGCTTTGGAGTCTGGAGTACTTTGGAATGAATTTGAGAGTGTCACTTATAGCACTGGATGCCACTATTTATTTTCAGTAATGTAACTGCAGTAATGGATAATCTCACTAACCTCTGTAACTTTCCTTGACTGCCGATTATAAGGGTTGTCGTCAGTTTTAGACATTTCCATCTGAGATGGGCTTAAGCCATAGAGGAATTGAGGAATGTTCTTGTAATTATCCATTACTACAAGAAGGTTAAAAATAAAGCTTGAAGCCACTATGACCGGACCCTGAAACATGTGAATGGAATTACAAATCATACTAATAAGTATTTCGTCTAGGCAAATTAATGAAGTATAGGATCCTGATTTCTCAACGAATTTAAGCATGTGAGATTCAGATCACGAACATTTTGTTTCTCGATGAATTTAAGCATGTGTTAGACACAAGCACAATTTTTGCCAATCAGTAATGTGAAAATAAAAACGAGCAGAGCATTTACCTGAGAATCTGAGGACGCAGTCCCCTGTATTCTCTTCCTCTCCTCCTTAGAAATCAACGATTCCACCAGAACATAGACCTGCAACCAGTGGCCGAGCGTGACAAGCAACTAAGAAGGGGTCATTTTTCAAAATGAATGCAAAAAAGGATGTGCAACTCACAACATGTTGTGCTGATAGTTGTTCTTGTTCAACACTTTCTTTGCCTCTCTTTCATTTGTAAAAGGACTGCATGTTCTTCTATTTCAAAAAAAATGTTACTTCTCTAAATCAGGACATGGTTGACTGCTCAGTACTGTGACTGACCGCTTGACAGATTTAACACCTTAATCAAGTTACTTTAATTTGTAGAAACAGGTTAACCCCATGGCGATGGAAATTTACATGGCACGCAAACACATGGTTGACTGACTTAACATCTGATAATCTGAATCAAGTTCACAAGGCAATCAAAATCTGCACATCATCAGAGAAGTCAGAACACTCGTCGGAATAGCAGGATAGCAGCCGAGAACGGGAATTAGGATTTGGGGAAAAGACCTAGAACTAAATCACCATTGACATTCAGAACCGAGCGCCAGAACAACTACCAAACGGAATCGAAACAGAGGGAAGACGTGGCGGTTCTCAGTGGACAACAACCATACCTACGGCATCTCGATGAGGCGCATCAGCTCCACCACGACCCGTCCCCGCCGCTCCCGCACCTTCTCTAGCTCCTCTGCCAGCGACACCTCCTTCTCCCTCACCACCGCCGCGCCCTGCTCACCGCGTCAGCCCTGGCAGCATACGACCTCACCGACGGCGGCGACGCGGCAGCCGCCGGTGCCTTCGCCTTCGATTTGGCAAGGGCGGTGCCACCCAAGGACAGGGAGGCCGCGGCGTAGCCGTCCCTCGGCTGCAGCGGAATCCGCCGCACGCCCCCGGACCTGGCCTCAGACGCCATCGGGCTGGAGGAGGAGCCCCGCTCGCGTCTCTCGCGGCGTGAATGGCTGGTGCGGCGGTGGTGGTGGTGGTGGTGTGGCGGGTGCGGCGATCCTAGGGGTCGGGGGATAAGAGCATCTCCACTAGGCCCCCAACAGCCCGCCCAGGAGGCCTTTTTCATTGCCGGCGCGTGTTTTTTCTCCCAGTCATGCCCCCAAAAGCTGAAAAAGCGCCGGATTTCGTCAAAGTCGGCCAGTAGTCCCGACCCAAACCCACAAAGCTGGGGTGCAGCTGAGGGCGCCGGCGCTCTATTTCACATGCATCGGCCCACTTGCCAGCCCCTCTCTCTCCTCTCCTCTCCTTTCTCTCTTTTCTTTCTCCTCTCTCCTCGCATGCATCGGCCCACCACCTACCACACACAGCCGGAGCGGGGAGGGGCTCGTGCGGCCGTGGCGGAGCACGGCCGGGGCGGGGCTCGCGCTCGCGCGGCCGTGGCGGAGCACGGCCGGGGCGGAGCATGGCCAGAGGAGGGGGAGCGGGACGGCGGCTTCCTGAAGGTGCTGCGGCGCTGCGCGACGCCGCGCGGACTGTCGAGGCCGGGCACTCCTCGCGCTCGAGGCCGCCGCGGGCGCTCCTCGAGGCCTGGCACTCCTCGCGCTCGAGGCCGGCGCGCTCCTCGTGCTCGAGGCCGCCGCCCACGACCTGCTTGCCGGCTACCCCGAGCTGCACCCGCTCTGCCGCCTGCTCGCCACGGCCAGGGCCCTCTCCTGGTGCGCCTCCGAGGAGGCGGCCGGAGGCGGGGTGGTTGGGGGACTGCGGGCCCGGTGCCGGCGGTGCAAGGCGAGGCGGGGGATCGCGCGCGCAGCCGGGGCCGTCGCGGCGGAGATTCAGACGTGGGCGAACCACGAGCTCGCCGCGCGCCTCGTGGCCGCGCTGAGGGAGCAGGACGACGCCCGGGCGCGCGTGCTGCTGGCGGAGCTGGAGGCGCGGCTGCTGGCCGCGGGGGCGGGGGCGCCGTGCGTGCGCCGCGATGCAGCCGTGCGGCATGGCCCATGAAGAGCACGCAGTCTGCGCGGCACGGGGAGGACGTCGGCGGTGCCCACAACATGTTTGTTGTAATGACAAAGCAAAAAAGAAAAAAGAAAATACAACCTGGGGCACAACGGCTGAAATTTTTTTGCACCCAAACGCAAAGTCAGCGTCGGGGCCTCCCCAGGAGGCCGAAAAAACGCCTCCTGGGAGGCACAACGGCTGGAGATGCTCTAAGGGAGGCAGGGAGGGGAGAGAGCCTAGAAAGAGGGGGGACGAGGGATTGAGAGGGTACGGTCGCAGTGGTAGCGTGGCCTAGCAAACCGGCGCTTCTACTAAATCTGGTTCATCAGCGTATTTTGTTAACAGATAGTAGTAGCGCGGGTAGTACCTCACGCGCTACAATTATTTATTAGTGGTAGCGCATGTGATATAACCCACGCTACTACTATGGTCTGTCTGAAGTGCACGGCTAGAATTATTTACTAGTAGCGTGTTTTTTAGGCCGCGCGCTACCACTAATATTTACTAGTAGCGTTGGTTAATATAGCGCGCTATTAGTAAGTAGCAGTAGTGCAGGTCAAAAAATGCGCTACTAGTAAGCTCCTGTGTATAAGGTTTTCCCTAGTAGTGCATAGATATATGTTTGTTTGATGCTTTTATTATGTACTAGCACTTGGCAATAGAAGACTTGGTAGTTTAATCTTGTCCACCTTACTAATGAACTGATCCACCGAAATGAGTTTCATATACTAGTACTGAAAGTGCGTTATATCGACTAGAGGTGGGGGGTGAATAGGCGATTTTTATGAATTCTTCACTGAGGAATTTGCGGGTGAGGAAATTCCTTAGCGAAGAACTACTTGCAGTGGAATAAGTACTCAGATGTAAATGTAACAAAACACAAGCATGGTCATCATGATGAAATGAAGACAAACACAGAGTACAGAAAGCGTAAACACAGGATAGCACATAATGAAGACAAATAGACTGAAGAAATTGAACTGAGGAAATTGAGAAAGTCTTTAGTCAAAGTCTTCAAACAGATATGAACAAGCACACAACACAGTAATGAGGAAATGAAAGAGTTGAGGAAATAGAACCAGTAAGCTTGGTGAAGATAATGATTTGGTAGACCAGTTCCAACTGCTGTCTCAGTTGTACATCTGGTTGGAGCGGCTAGGTGTTTAAACCTGAGGACACACGGTCCCGGACACACAGTCCTCACTGTATTCTCCTTGAGCTAAAGTCTCACAGACCTCGCCCAATCACTCGTGGTAAGTCTTCAGGTGACTTCCAAACCTTCACAAACTCGGTCACTTGGCGATCCACAATTTCCTCTTGGATGCTCTAGACCATGACGCCTAACCGTCTGGAAGAAGCACAGTCTTCAAAGGTAACAAGCGTCGGATCTACGCAAGATCAATCTCTTCAGTGATGCTCAATCACTTTGGGTTTGTAGGTGTTTGGGTTTGGGTTTTCCTCACTTGATGATTTTCGCTCAAAGTCCTCGGAGGATGGGATGCTCTCAAATGACAAGTGTCAGTTCCTCTCGGAGCAGCCAACCGGCTAGTGGTTGTGGGGCGGCTATTTATAGCCTAGGGAGCAGCCCGACATGATAAGACATAAATGCCCTTCAATGATATGACCGTTAGGTGGGTAGATATTTTGGAACAGCTGGCGCATAGCACAGCAACGGTCGGAAATTTGAGTATCAAATTCCTCAGGGCTATCATGTTCCTCGCTGTGTAGGCAATCCTCACTGGCGAATTCCTAACTCCTCAGTCAGAACAAATTCCTTAGAGACCAGAAGAACTTCGTCTCTGTCACTGAAGAGTATGACTGAACTGTATGAGATTTCCAATGGCTTCACTCGAAGGGATTGGTAGGTGTAGGATTTTGAGTTGAGCATCACTTGGAAATTTTTCCTTAGTATTTCCTCGACCCCCCTTAACAGTACGGTGTTTCCTATAACTCAAGAAAGAGAAAATGAAACTACGAAAACAAAAGTCTTCAAGCGTCATGTTCCTCAAATGGATACCTAGCCTTTAAGGTCACACCAATTTTTTCACTTTCAAAGTCTTCAGAAAGTTTTCAGAAATCCGAAGTCTTCAGTCGAAGAACTTCATTTTTAGGGGTCGACTTTCTCTGTAAATATCAAACTCCTCATAGACTTATAGACCTGTGTATACTCGTAAACACATTAGTCCCTTAACCTATAAGTCTTCAATACACCAAAATCACTAAGGGGCACTAGATGCACTTACAAGTACATGCTAAACCTGTTATGTGTCTGCTTGTTTCTTCTTTTAGAATGCTGACAGAATATTGGGGAAGAGTGCCTTATTAAGCAATGGTAAAGGAAGTAATGCAGATAAGGTTCAGGATAGTGACACATCCTTGTTGGTCTCCAACAAAGCTGATAAAAACAGCTAAGGAAGACTATCTCGAAGACAGTGAGACAACCCCAAAGTCCTATCTTGGTTTAGTGTTCGAGTTACTGGCCACTACCGTTTGCACAAGCTATCCAAACTCAATGTCTGACTCAGTTCAGTTTCTTGAGTCTCAACTACAAGCTGAAAGACATCGATCAGCTGTGCTGCGACAAGAAGCGGAAGGACTGCGGAAGTCCCTGGAGCATTCAGATGCATACTTTCTGCTGCGACAGCAAGCGTTGGAGGATTTTAGCGCCAAACAGGAAAAAGCTAATAAGCAAGCGTTGTTTCAGTTATGCTCTTGTTTTGCTGCCACGTTTATTTGCACTGGTGGCCAATTTTGACGGCCAGTGTATGTAATATGCTGCTTTGTTCCCTATATTTGCACTGGTGGCGAACTTTGATGCCCAGTGGATGTAATATGTGTAATAGCGGTAAGAGGCTAGCGTTAATTGCTTGCTTATTTATTTCCTTTTTGTCTTGTTTAGTTGTTTGCTTGTAGTCACTGCAGTTCTTTTTCTGTGTTTTTCTAGTGGCCACAATAACCTTTTTGTGGAAAGTGGGCCAAAATAATCATGGCAACACACAGACTATTGTAACCATGGGCCTCCTGTGGGCTGTATGATCCATTGGCCTTCTACGGGCCGTAGGATCCATTGGCCTTCTATATGGGCCGTAGGATCCATGGGCCTTCTACGGGCTGTATGATCCATGGGCCTTTTACGGGTCGTAGGATCCATGGGCCTTCTACGGGGCGTATCATCATTTCGCCAATCATGGGTCGTACTATTCATGGACAATAACGGGCCGTTAGTAGGCCGTATTTGATAACTCTATGAAAACAGCCCAACGGTTTTTTTTACATGAAAACGGCCCAACGTATTAACGGGCCACAAATGGGCCGACTGTAACCACAGGCTGAATTTGGCCCACAAGCAGAAAATGACAGTAAGGGGCCGTAAGTAAACGAATGCTGGAAATGAGCCCAAGAATAAATGGGCCTTGAGAAGGCCGAAAGATAACATGGGATGGAAACGGCCCAACGGAATAATGGGCCGTTAATGGCTATAAAGTGATACACTGTTCATTACGCGCCAGTTTTACCACGGGCCGTTAAGGGGCCGAGGGTTACTAAGGGCCTCATACGGGCCGAAAGACGTCATGAGCCATACATGGGCCAGAAGTTAAAACGGGCTGGAATTATATTGGACGGCCCAGATGATGCTACTGGGCCTAATTCGGATAGGTCGTAAACGGGCCCTGGGTTAGCGGGCTGTAAATGGGCTATATGCGAACAGGCCGTTAACAGGCTTGCCGTGGGCCGGCCCGCCACCTTTTGACCAAGTGAAACGGGCCGGCCTTTTCACAGGAATGGGCCTCTGTTGGGCCGTGCCACATGTCGACGTATCATATGCGCTTTGGGTCCAATGAGTGGATGACATATGTCCCAATGGTGAGCCGACACATGTTTCCTCCAGCCAATGATGATTTTACACGTGGAAAATCCCCATTGGTCGGGCCTGCTAACGGGTTATTGGATCCAAAACTGGACCCGATAGCTTAACGCGTTCTGTTACGGTGGATGCCACGTGTCGGTCACACCAATTTTTCCACTTTCAAAGTCTTCAGAAAGTCTTCAGAAATCCAAAGTCTTCAGTCGAAGAACTTCATTTTTAGGGGTCGACTTTCTCTGTAAATATCAAACTCCTCATAGACTTATAGACCTATGTACACTCATAAACACATTAGTCCCTTAACCTATAAGTCTTCAATACACCAAAAGCACTAAGGGGCACTAGATGCACTTACAATCTCCCCCTTTTTGGTGATTGATGACAATATAGTTAAGCTTTCAATGGGGATAATCATATGAAGTGTAAATACTGATAATGAGAAATTTGATGGCAAGATATAGAAGAACTCCCCATGAAGATGTGCATAGTGAGGAATTTGCTTTTGAAGCAATGCACACTTGAAGAGTAGAATCATGGAGATCTCCCCCTATATCTTGTAGTTCATACACGCATTTGACATATAATATGAAGAATTTGAAATGCATGATGAAATATGGTGACTGAAGTAATTCAGCATGTGTGCATTAACATTAACGAGGAATAAGCATGCAGAAAAGAACACAGCAAAAGTATCAGGCCACCATAGAGTTTAAGTTTACAACTCGATCCAGCAAAGTCTTCAAAAGAACGAGAGTTGTAACTTAAGAAAAAACGCCCATATAAGATAGACCCGCTTGAAGACTAACTCAAATTTCTCCCCCTTTGTCATTGAATGACCAAAAGGATCGAAAATGAGGACTAACGCCCCTGAAGAATATCATGTTGAAGGAGGAGCGCCAGCGTTGTTGGGGTCGTTTGTTGTTGTAGGGCCTGCCGCAGTGTCGTCCAAGTCTTCATACTCATCGGTGTCGCGTGATGAGGAACAGGAGCTGGCCACCAAGGAAGGAACCTTGACCTTCTTGTATTTCTTCGGTGAAGGTGCAGACCAGTCAAAGTCCTCCTTGAGACCCATGTGCTTCAGATCTTCTTCACCATATACATGTGACAGAAAAGCCCAGGTGCGACCGAAGACTTCATGGAGGTAGTAATGGTTTTTCTTCACTGCATTATGTGTAGCAGTCATGTTGTGAAGAATAGAACCAAACTGATGCTTAACCAATTTATGGTTTCGATCCACCTTCTGGTGAAGACTGAGCAGAAGCCCACGGTCAGTCATCACTCTTGGAGCTGTGGCTTGAGGATTTGGCTTGGATGCATTAGCAGCAGAATCATGAGTGGCAGAGTCATCATTGGAGGAATAAGATGCAGCTTTGCGAAACTGACCATCCAATGGACGAATGCTTTCATCAATAATAGTTGGTGTTGGAAATATGCCCTAGAGGCAATAATAAAATGGTTATTATTATATTTCCTTGTTCATGATAATTGTCTATTGTTCATGCTATAATTGTGTTATCCGGAAATCGTAATACATGTGTGAATACATAGACCACAACATGTCCCTAGTGAGCCTCTAGTTGACTAGCTCATTGATCAACAGATAGTCATGGTTTCCTGACTATGGACATTGGATGTCATTGATAACGGGATCACATCATAGGAGAATGATGTGATGGACAAGACCCAATCCTAAGCATAGCACAAAGATCGTGTAGTTCGTTTGCTAGAGCTTTTCCAATGTCAAGTATCTTTTCCTTAGACCATGAGATCGTGTAACTCCCGGATGCCGTAGGAGTGCTTTGGGTGTACCAAACGTCACAACGTAACTGGGTGACTATAAAGGTACACTACAGGTATCTCTGAAAGTGTCTGTTGGGTTGACACGGATCGAGACTGGGATTTGTCACTCCGTATGACGGAGAGGTATCTCTGGGCCCACTCGGTAATGCATCATCATAATGAGCTCAAAGTGACCAAGTGGTTGGTCACGGGATCATGCATTACGGTATGAGTAAAGTGACTTGCTGGTAACGAGATTGAACAAGGTATTGGGATACCGACGGTCGAATCTCGGGCAAGTAACGTACCGATTGACAAAGGGAATTGTATACGGGATTGATTGAATCCTCGACATCGTGGTTCATCCGATGAGATCATCGTGGAACATGTGGGAGCCAACATGGGTATCCAGATCCCGCTGTTGGTTATTGACCAGAGAGTCGTCTCGGTCATGTCTGCATGTCTCCCGAACCCGTAGGGTCTACACACTTAAGGTTCGGTGACGCTAGGGTTGTAGAGATATTAGTATGCGGAAATCCGAAAGTTGTTCGGAGTCCCGGATGAGATCCCGGATGTCACGAGGAGTTCCGGAATGGTCCGGAGGTGAAGAATTATATATAGGAAGTCCAGTTTCTTCCACCGGGAAAGTTTCGGGGGTCACCGGTATTGTACCGGGACCACCGGAAGGGTCCCGAGGGTCCACCGGGTGGGGCCACCTATCCCGGAGGGCCCCATGGGCTGAAGTGGGAAGGGAACCAGCCCTTAGTGGGCTGGTGCGCCCCCCTTGGGCCTCCCCCTGCGCCTAGGGTTGGAAACCCTAGGGGTGGGGGGCGCCCCACTTGGCTTGGGGGGCAAGCCACCCCCCTTGGCTGCCGCCCCCTGGAGATTGGATCTCCCAGGGGCCGGCGCCCCCCCAGGGCCCCTATATATAGTGGAGGCGAGGGAGGGCAGCCGGACCACAGCCCCTGGCGCCTCCCTCTCCCTCCCGTGACACCTCTCCCTCTCGCTGAGCTTGGCGAAGCCCTGCCGAGATCCCCGCTACTTCCACCACCACGCCGTCGTGCTGCTGGATCTCCATCAACCTCTCCTTCCCCCTTGCTGGATCAAGAAGGAGGAGACGTCTTCCCCAACTGTACGTGTGTTGAACGCGGAGGTGCCGTCCGTTCGGCGCTCGATCATCGGTGATTTGGATCACGACGAGTACGACTCCATCAACCCCGTTCACTTGAACGCTTCCGCTCACGATCTACAAGGGTATGTAGATGCACTTCTCTCCCTCGTTTCTAGATGACTCCATAGATTGATCTTGGTGATGCGTAGAAACTTTTAAATTTCTGCTACGATCCCCAACATTGGTATCAGAGCCAGGTTTATGCGTAGTTTCTATGCACGAGTAGAACACAAACTTGTTGTGGGCGTAGATGTTGTCAATTTTCTTGCCACTACTAGTCTTATCTTGTTTCGGCGGCATCGTGGGATGAAGCGGCCCGGACCGACCTTACACGTACGCTTACGTGAGACAGGTTCCACCGACTGACATGCACTAGTTGCATAAGGTGGCTAGCGGGTGTCTGTCTCTCCCACTTTAGTCGGAACGGATTCGATGAAAAGGGTCCTTATGAAGGGTAAATAGAAATTGGCATATCACGTTGTGGTTTTACGTAGGTAAGAAACGTTCTTGCTAGAAACCTATAGAAGCCACGTAAAAAACATGCAACAACAATTAGAGGACGTCTAACTTGTTTTTGCAGCATATGCCTTGTGATGTGATATGGCCAAAAGGATGTGATGAATGAAATATATGTGATGTATGAGATTGATCATGTTCTTGTAATAGGAATCACGACTTGCGTGTCGATGAGTATGACAACCGGCAGGAGCCATAGGAGTTGTCTTTATTTTTTGTATGACTTGCGTGTCATTGAATAACGCCATGTAAATTACTTTACTTTATTGCTAAACACGTTAGCCATAGAAGTAGAAGTAATCGTTGGCGTGACAACTTCATGAAGACACGATGATGGAGATCATGGTGTCATGCCGGTGACGAAGATGATCATGGCGCCCCGAAGATGGAGATCAAAAGGAGCAAAATGATATTGGCCATATCATGTCACTATTTGATTGCATGTGATGTTTATCATGTTTTACATCTTATTTGCTTAGAACGACGGTAGCTTAAATAAGATGATCCCTTGTAATAATTTCAAGAAAGTGTTCCCCCTAACTGTGCACCGTTGCGAAGGTTCGTTGTTTCGAAGCACCACGTGATGATCGGGTGTGATAGATTCTAACGTTCGAATACAACGGGTGTAAGCCAGATTTACACACGCAATACACTTAGGTTGACTTGATGAGCCTAGCATGTACATTCATGGCCTCGGAACACGGAAGACCGAAAGGTCGAGCATGAGTCGTATAGAAGATACGATCAACATGAAGATGTTCACCGATGTTGACTAGTCCGTCTCACGTGATGATCGGACACGGCCTAGTTGACTCGGATCATGTTTCACTTAGATGACTAGAGGGATGTTTATCTGAGTGGGAGTTCATTGAATAATTTGATTAGATGAACTTTAATTATCATGAACTTAGTCTAAAATCTTTACAATATGTCTTGTAGATCAAATGGCCCACGTTGCCCTCAACTTCAACGCGTTCCTAGAGAAAACCAAGCTGAAAGATGATGGCAGCAACTATACGGACTGGGTCCGGAACCTGAGGATCATCCTCATAGCTGCCAAGAAAGATTATGTCCTAGAATCACCGCTAGGTGATGCACCCATCCCAGAACCAAGACGTTATTAACGCTTGGCAGTCACGTGCTGATGATTACTCCCTCGTTCAGTGCGGCATGCTTTACAGCTTAGAACCGGGGCTCCAAAAGCATTTTGAGCAACACGGAGCATATGAGATGTTCGAAGAGCTGAAAATGGTTTTCCAAGCTCATGCCCGGGTCGAGAGATATGAAGTCTCCGACAAGTTCTTCAGTTGTAAGATGGAGGAAAACAGTTCTGTCAGTGAGCACATACTCAAAATGTCTGGGTTGCACAACCGCTTGACTCAGCTGGGAGTTAATCTCCCGGATGACGCGGTCATTGACAGAATCCTTCAGTCGCTTCCACCAAGCTACAAGAGCTTTGTGATGAACTTCAATATGTAGGGGATGGAAAAGACCGTTCCTGAGGTATATTCAATGCTGAAATCAGCGGAGGTGGAGATCAGAAAGGAACATCAAGTATTGATGGTGAATAAAACCACTAAGTTCAAGAAAGGCAAGGGTAAGAAGAACTTCAAGAAGGACGGCAAGGGAGTTGCCACGCCCGGTAAGCCAGTTACCGGGAAGAAGTCAAAGAATGGACCCAAGCCTGAGACTGAGTGCTTTTATTGCAAGGGAAGTGGTCACTGGAAGCGGAACTGCCCCAAATACTTAGCGGACAAGAAGACCGGCAACACCAAAGGTATATGTGATATACATGTAATTGATGTGTACCTTACCAGTACTCGTAGTAGCTCCTGGGTATTTGATACCGGTGCGGTTGCTCATATTTGTAACTCAAAACAGGAGCTGCGGAATAAGCGAAGACTGGCGAAGGACGAGGTGACGATGCGCGCCGGGAATGGTTCCAAGGTCGATGTGATCGCCGTCGGCATGCTACCTCTACATTTACCTACGGGATTAGTTTTAAACCTCAATAATTGTTATTTAGTGCCAGCTTTGAGCATGAACATTGTATCTGGATCTCGTTTAATGCGAGATGGCTACTCATTTAAATCCGAGAATAATGGTTTTCTATTTATATGAGAGATATGTTTTATGGTCATGCCCCGCTGGTCAATGGTTTATTCTTAATGAATCTCGAACGTGATGTTACACATATTCATAGTGTGAATACCAAAAGATGTAAAGTTGATAACGATAGTCCCACATACTTGTGGCACTGCCGCCTTGGTCACATTGGTGTCAAGCGCATGAAGAAGCTCCATGCATATGGACTTTTAGAGTCTCTCGATTATGAATCATTTGACACATGCGAACCATGCCTCATGGGTAAGATGACCAAGACTCCGTTCTCCGGAACAATGGAGCGAGCAACCAACTTATTGGAAATCATACATACTGATGTGTGCGGTCCAATGAGTGTTGAGGCTCGCGGTGGCTATCGTTATGTTATCACTCTCACTGATGACTTGAGTAGATATGGGTATGTCTACCTAATGAAACACAAGTCTAAGACCTTTGAAAAGTTCAAGGAATTTCAGAGTGAGGTTGAGAATCAACGTGACAGAAAAATAAAATTCTTACGATCAGATCGTGGAGGGGAATATTTGAGTCACGAATTTGGTACACACTTAAGGAAATGTGGAATAGTTTCACAACTCACGCCGCCTGGAACACCTCAGCGAAATGGTGTGTCCGAACATCGTAATCGCACTCTATTGGATATGGTGCGATCTATGATGTCTCTTACCGATCTACCGCTCTCATTTTGGGGCTATGCTTTAGAGACTGCCGCATTCACTTTAAATAGGGCTCCGTCGAAATCCGTTGAGACGACACCGTATGAATTATGGTTTGGGAAGAAACCTAAGCTGTCGTTTCTAAAAGTTTGGGGATGCGATGCTTATGTCAAGAAACTTCAACCTGAAAAGCTCGAACCCAAGTCGGAAAAATGCGTCTTCATAGGATACCCTAAGGAAACCATTGGGTATACCTTCTACCTCAGATCCGAAGGCAAGATCTTCGTTGCCAAGAACGGGTCCTTTCTGGAGAAAGATTTTCTATCGAAAGAAGTGAGTGGAAGGAAAGTGGAACTTGATGAGGTGACAGTCACCCCTTCCGAACCGGAAAGCAGCGCAGCGCGGGAAGATGTTCCTGTGGTGCCTGCACCGACTGGGGAGGAAGTTAATGATGATGATCATGAAGCTTCAGATCAAGTTACTGCTGAACTTCGTAGGTCCACAAGGACACCTTCCGCACCAGAGTGGTACGGCAACCCTGTCATGGAAATCATGTTGTTAGACAACGGTGAACCTTCGAACTATGAAGAAGCGATGGCGGGCCTGGATTCCAACAAATGGCTTGAAGCCATGCAATCCGAGATAGGATCCATGTATGAAAACGAAGTATGGACTTTGACTGACTTGCCCGATGATCGGCGAGCCATAGAAAATAAATGGATCTTTAAGAAGAAGACAGACGCGGATGGTAATGTGACCATCTATAAGGCTCGACTTGTCGCTAAGGGTTATCGACAAGTTCAAGGGGTTGACTACGATGAGACTTTCTCACCCGTAGCGAAGCTGAAGTCCGTCCGAATCATGTTAGCAATTGCCGCATTCTATGATTATGAGATATGGCAAATGGACGTCAAAACGACATTCCTTAACGACTTTCTTAAGGAAGAATTGTATATGATGCAGCCGGAAGGTTTTGTCGATCCTAAGAATGCTAACAAGGTATGCAAGCTCCAGCGCTCCATCTATGGGCTGGTGCAAGCATCTCGGAGTTGGAACATTCGCTTTGATGAAATGATCAAAGCATTTGGGTTTACACAGACTTATGGAGAAGCCTGTGTTTACAAGAAAGTGAGTGGGAGCTCTGTAGCATTTCTCATATTATATGTGGATGACATACTGTTGATGGGAAATGATATAGAATTCTTGGGAAGCATAAAGGCCTACTTGAACAAGTGTTTTTCAATGAGGGACCTTGGAGAAGCTGCTTATATATTAGGCATCAAGATCTATAGAGATAGATCAAGATGCCTCATTGGTCTTTCACAAAGTACGTACCTTGACAAGATATTGAAGAAGTTCAATATGGATCAGTCCAAGAAGGGGTTCTTGCCTGTATTGCAAGGTGTGCAATTGAGCACGGCTCAATGCCCGACCATGGCAGAAGATAGAGAAAAGATGACTGTCGTCCCCTATGCCTCGGCCATAGGGTCTATTATGTATGCCATGCTGTGTACCAGACCTGATGTAAACCTTGCCATAAGTTTGGTAGGAAGGTACCAAAGTAATCCCGGCATGGAACACTGGACAGCGGTCAAGAATATCCTGAAGTACCTGAAGAGGACTAAGGATATGTTTCTCGTTTATGGAGGTGACGAAGAGCTCGTCGTAAAGGGTTACGTCGATGCTAGCTTCGACACAGATCTGGATGACTCTAAGTCACAAACCGGATATGTGTATATTTTGAATGGTGGGGCAGTAAGCTGGTGCAGTTGCAAGCAAAGCGTCGTGGCGGGATCTACATGTGAAGCGGAGTACATGGCGGCCTCAGAGGCAGCACAAGAAGCAATCTGGATAAAGGAGTTCATTACCGACCTAGGGTGATTCCCAATGCGTCGGGCCCGATGACTCTCTTCTGTGACAACACTGGAGCTATTGCCCTTGCCAAGGAGCCCAGGTTTCACAGGAAGACCAGGCATATCAAGCGTCGCTTCAACTCCATTCGTGAAAATGTTCAAAACGGAGACATAGATATTTGTAAAGTACATACGGACCTGAATGTAGCAGATCCATCGACTAAACCTCTCCCTAGAGCAAAACATGATCAACACCAGAACTCTATGGGTGTTCGATTCATCACAATGTAACTAGATTATTGACTCTAGTGCAAGTGGGAGACTGTTGGAAATATGCCCTAGAGGCAATAATAAAATGGTTATTATTATATTTCCTTGTTCATGATAATTGTCTATTGTTCATGCTATAATTGTGTTATCCGGAAATCGTAATACATGTGTGAATACATAGACCACAACATGTCCCTAGTGAGCCTCTAGTTGACTAGCTCGTTGATCAACAGATAGTCATGGTTTCCTGACTATGGACATTGGATGTCATTGATAACGGGATCACATCATAGGAGAATGATGTGATGGACAAGACCCAATCCTAAGCATAGCACAAAGATCGTGTAGTTCGTTTGCTAGAGCTTTTCCAATGTCAAGTATCTTTTCCTTAGACCATGAGATCGTGTAACTCCCGGATGCCGTAGGAGTGCTTTGGGTGTAGCAAACGTCACAACGTAACTGGGTGACTATAAAGGTACACTACAGGTATCTCTGAAAGTGTCTGTTGGGGCGCCCCACTTGGCTTGGGGGGCAAGCCACCCCCCTTGGCCGCCGCCCCCTGGAGATTGGATCTCCCAGGGGCCGGCGCCCCCCCAGGGCCCCTATATATAGTGGAGGCGAGGGAGGGCAGCCGGACCACAGCCCCTGGCGCCTCCCTCTCCCTCCCGTGACACCTCTCCCTCTCGCTGAGCTTGGCGAAGCCCTGCCGAGATCCCCGCTACTTCCACCACCACGCCGTCGTGCTGCTGGATCTCC
Source organism: Triticum aestivum (assembly GCF_018294505.1). Lineage (NCBI taxonomy): Eukaryota > Viridiplantae > Streptophyta > Magnoliopsida > Poales > Poaceae > Triticum > Triticum aestivum. The sequence continues at coordinate 416,585,664 of NC_057811.1, forward strand.
ATCAACCTCTCCTTCCCCCTTGCTGGATCAAGAAGGAGGAGACGTCTTCCCCAACTGTACGTGTGTTGAACGCGGAGGTGCCGTCCGTTCGGCGCTCGATCATCGGTGATTTGGATCACGACGAGTACGACTCCATCAACCCCGTTCACTTGAACGCTTCCGCTCACGATCTACAAGGGTATGTAGATGCACTTCTCTCCCTCGTTTCTAGATGACTCCATAGATTGATCTTGGTGATGCGTAGAAACTTTTAAATTTCTGCTACGATCCCCAACAGTTGGTGCCTTGCCCTTCTCATCAACTGAGGAATATGCCCGCTTGAGGACTTCGATTGGGGGCAAGTAGCTGAGGTGATTCTGAAAATCAGCCTTGTAGTTGAGTGAAGACCTTGTTCTGAAGAATCTCATAATCCAAGGAGCATAAGGCTTCAACTCAAATGGAGAGAGTGCAACATTTGCCAGAGTCCTCATGAAGAAATCGTGATAGCTGACAGGGATGCCATGCATGATGTTGAATAGCAGATTCTTCATGATGTCGTGGCCCTTTATAGGACTCATTGTCTTCGTCAAAATGCGATAGACAGTTCTGGGCACATAGAGCAATTCCCTCACGAGGAATTTGGTCCTTGGGGCTTGACCAGGCTTCAGAGGCTTCATAAGAACTTGCATATAATGGGTAGTGAGTTCAGGCTCTTGGTACAGGCAACGAGCTCCTTCATGTGGAGGACTGATTGGCAGGGCATGAAGCAATTTAGAGGCCGGTGCTTTATAATGAGTGTTTTCAGTCATCCAGTCCAACACCCAAGTATTGATATCGTCAGCGTCACCTGTGACATGCAGTGTTGCGTAGAACTGAAGAATAAGCTCTTCATTCCAATCTACAATGTCAGAGCAAAAGTTGAGGAGGCCTGCGTCATGAAGCACACTGAGAACAGGAGAGAAGCACGACAGGGATTCCATGTCCACATGAGGAATGTGCTCATGGTCGAAGAATTTATCCTTGTTGAAGAGCAGTGAAGAATAGAAGTTGGCCTGGCTGGCAGTCCAGAAGCGCTTCCTTCTAAGATGAGCAGAGTCATAAGGATTATAATCAGTGAAGAACACGTGCTCGCCGAAGAAGTCATCAGCCTTGAATTTTTGTTTCTTCGAGAATGTATCCTTTGGCTTGGGCGGAGGAGTATCAGTCAATTGCATTACTACCTCAGGAATCGCAATCTCAGGTTCCACAGGCTGAGGAATTTCAGCTGCTTCTTCCGTGGCAGCCTGGGTCTTCAATTCTTCATTTACATTTTCTTTAGCACTAGTGGCTGGAATCTCTTCATGTACAGAAGGAGTTGCACGAGGTTCTTCAGATCCCATTTGTACTTCAGTGTTGATAGGGGACTGAGGAATTTGTTGAAGTGGTGTGAACAGAGGAGAGTTGGGGTGCTGACTTTCCCAAAAGTCATCATTCAGCACTGGTGTTGTACACCCAATGTCCACATCTTCATCTTCTTCTTGTTCTTCAACGCCGGCCTCTTCAGCAGTGAACTGAGGCATGGGCGATGAGACTTGTGGGGTTGAAGGGATTGCATCCGCTTCAATTGCTTCATCCAACTGCTCTGACGAAGCAGCAGAAGGAATGTCATCATCAGATTCACTTGGAAACACATATTCTTCATCAAAAGGAATAAGGTCCTTTGATGGCATGGATGAAACTGGAATAGCATCAATAGGATTTGCAAAAGAGTTGGTCAATGGCTTCATCTTCTTCAGAGCTGAAGAATCTGATGAAGTTGATGCCTTCCTTTTCTTCACTGCTGCACGCTCTACAGCCTTGGTTTTCTTCACATCTATTGTAGATGGAAGGGTCGGAGTTGGTGTAGGCGCAAGAGGAGCAGAGGAATTTGGTTCGAATTCTTCAGGCACAACTGATGCAGTTGCCCTGACTTCTTCAGTTTCTTCAGGCGCAACACTAGTGGTTGCCCTGGAAATTTCTTCAGCGGCTGGAATGCAGTCATCAGCCCTGGTACTTTGAGTTTCTTCAGCAGCCTGAATGTCATCAGCGGTGCTGGCATTTTCTTCAGCCGGCTGAGCAGATGCTTCAGCCTGAGGATTTTCTTGTTGCGTTGGGGCTGCAACATTGGAAGTGAACTTTTCGGTCAATTTCACAAACCTGACTTTGGCTCCAAGCCAGTCAGCATGGTATACGTCAAATTCATCGTTGAGTTTCTTGATCTCTGATTGAATAGAGACAAGTTCTTCAATTGTCATAGAGACAACGTGTTTCTTCAGGAAGCGCTCCTTCTTGTACTACGCTTTCTTGATCTGCCTGGCCTTTTCAAATTTCTATTTTTCTTCTTGGATGAAGGCAATCAGCATATGACTTTGGCCAGGAGTCAGCTTGAAATCAGGCATAGGAGTGTTGGGGTCCTTGTGCCAGAGATCGATGTAATCAAGGATCAACTTGGGATCCAAAAGAAGAGGCACATTTGTGCCTTTGGCTCTAGCGGCCTTGAGCTGCCTGTCTCTGATGATTTCGGCAAGTTCCTCATCATCAGCTTCGTCTTCATCAGACGGCACTTGGAAGGTGACCTGCTTCTTGTGAGGACTTGGCGAGAGCCACGTCCAGCAGTGGCCTTTGTCTTCAGCAGAGAGGGGCCAGTTGAAGAATTTGGTGCAGCTGAGGAACTAACAGAAGCTCCTGAGGCAATAGAGATGCATGTTGTCCTTTGGCACGTGGCTAGATGCACAGGTGCAGAGGATTTGGTCGGAGCAGCTGAGGACTTTGGTGGAGGAGCTGAGGACTTTGGAGGAGCGGGAGCAGCTTGAGGAGTTGGCCGTGAGGGCTTTGAAGAATCTGGCCGTGAGGGCATTGCTGAGGAACTTGGCCGTGAGGGCATTGAGGGTGAAGCACTTGGCTTATGAGCAGGCTTCTTTGCCATGACCTTCTTCGGCTTGCTTGCAGAGGCCTCAGCAGTGGTAGCAGCAGCAGCAGAGTCTTCATTAAATTTCCTCACTGCTTCTTTTGCCTGTTTGGCCAATTTAGCCTGGCGCTTGGCCCATTCTTCAAGATAGTCCTCACCGCGCTTGAGGCTAGTAGGATCAGCTACTTGGCCAGGTGCCAATGGAGGTCTTGAGCATGGAGGGGTAACAGCGAATTTCTTCATGTATTTGGGAGTAACATATCTGTACTCCCTCCACTCTCTTGCCCATCTCCTCTCAATCTTTTGAATGCGCACCTTGCGCTGATTTTTGTCCTCCTCAGGGATGTGCAGTACCCAGCATAAATGTCATCAGGGATTACAAATGATGTGTTTACCTCAGGCCTTTTTCCTCCTTTCCGTGGCTTCTTACCGTCAGCCATTTTCTTCAGATGAGGAATATGAACAACTGAATTTTCTGAAGAGGTGTGCAACTTTTCTTCGAGGAACGCTGCAAATGAGTTAAGTTGATGAGAACCTAGTGATTCAGCAGCGGACATGAGTACCTGTGAACAGAGTATAGTTGCGAGGAATTTGGAGAGGTCATATGCGTTCTCAGAAGGTTTTGCAAAAACAATAAGTTTGAGGAATTTGACCAGATGAGTCTTGAAGAATTTCACTAAGCGTTCTTTGTCTTAGGTTCCAGAGTTGTACAGATCAAAAATCCACACAATTGAGGAATCATGAAGAAAAATATTGCTTAGAGAAACGAATCAAGAACATATGACATGTGAGGTGTTTTAGTGTGTGAGGATTTGAAGAAAAAACACCTTTGAAGATTTTGTAGAAATCATTTGAATCAAAGAGGGCAGTAAAAGTAACTTTTAATTACCCTGGACGAAGAACATGACGAACTGGGAATTGTAGATGCGAAGTTCGTCAGTTCAGATCTTCCACGCCCTAACTCGGCTAAGGAAGACAGCTACGGCGGCGGCAGAGTGAAGAAATCCGCAACCGGCGCGAGTACGATAGCGACGAGGTCGAGGCAGTGAAGCTCTTCCTCACCAGAGACAATGAAGTAGCGGTGGCGCTAGGGTTTGAGAAGCTCGAGCTGGACTGAGGTCGAGCGGAGTAAAAGAGAAGTGAGGAAGGGGAGGGGTATTTATAGCCGCGGTGAAAAACTGTTCGCCTGAAGAAATTGGACGAACATGCCCCTGACCCTTCTCATTCGCTTGACATGTGTCACCCACGTACTGAGAGGTGGCGATCGTGTGAGATCGTGGGTGAATAGATAAGTGTTATCGTGGAATGTGGAACGGTTTGAGCGGCAAAGCCGAAAATTTAGATAAGTTAAAAGTTACGTTCGCAAATTCTTCAGCTGATAAGGACACAGTGAAGATTTTGAACGAGTTTCAAATAGAACGCACATGAAGAATTTGTGAATAGATTGGGTTGAGTATAGCATAGAGGGGGAAGGGTCCGATCACATTCACTTAGTAGAAAAAGCAACTTGAAGAAATAGCAATAAGTGAATGCTGTAGAGGACATAAACTCATATATATATATATATATATATATATATATAGCCAATGAAAAAAACAATGGGAAGAGTGAAGACAATGCAAGGTTGAAGAAATTGAACAACTGAGGAATTTCAAAACTGAGGAAAAACTCAAATTGAAGATTTTCAACTTTTGGTGGTGGCATGACCCACCGTATAAGAATGATGATTTCAAACACCACGTACAATTTGTCATAGGGTTCTGATAATCAAATTCTTCGTTAATTTCTTCACACTTAGAGTGTTAGTCTTCATTGATTGAAGAAAAACTTTTCTTCATGTGTTGCACATCTAAGTCATCAATTTTGCATAAGTGTTAGGATGAGTGTCCTTTTCAAAGAACATTCGAAGATTCTAAGATATTTAGCTCACACCGCAACTTGCTAAATCTCTTCTCATCCAAGGTCTTGTTGAAGATATCAGCTAGTTGTTCTTCAGTCTTCACATGCTCAATAGAAATGTCGCCCTTCAACACATGATCACGAAGAAAATGATGACGAATCTGAATGTGCTTTGTCTTTGAGTGGTGAACTGGGTTGTGAGCAATCTTGATTGCACTCTCATTGCCACAGAAGAGAGGCACATTCTTTACATTAACGCCGTAGTCCTTGAGAGTTTGCTTCATCCATAGCAATTGAGCACAGCAAGAACCAGCAGCAATGTACTCAGCTTCAGCAGTAGGCAGTGATACGTAGTTCTGTTTCTTTGAGGACCAACAGACCAAAGATCTTCCGAGGAAATGGCATGTGCCAGATGTTGACTTGCGGTCCACACGATCACCAGCATAGTCAGAGTCTGAATATCCAATGAGATCAAAAACCGAGCCCTTGGGGTACCATAATCCATGTGTTGGTGTGTGAGCTAGATATCGAAGAATATGCTTCACAGCCTTATGGTGTGATTCCTTCGGTGTAGCTTGAAATCGGGCACACATGCAAACACTAAGCATAATATCTGGCCTAGATGCACATAAGTACAATAAAGAACCAATCATGGAGCGGTATACCTTGTGATCGAAGTCAATACCATTTTCATCAGTGCATAGATGGCCATTTGTGGGCATAGGAATTTTGACGCCTTTGCAATCTTGCATGCCAAATTTCCTCAATAGGTCCTTGATGTATTTCTCCTGAGATATGAATATGCCATTGCGCCGTTGACGAATTTAAGACCTAAGAAGAACTTCAATTCTCCCATCATAGACATTTCATATTCCTCTCTCATCATATAACCAAATTCGTCAGTGTAACGTTGGTCAGTACAGCCAAAGATAATATCATCAACATATATTTGGCACACAAACAATTCACCATCATAGGATTTAGTGAAATGGGTAGGATCAAGTGAACCGGGTTTGAAGCCTTTCTTCATGAGGAATTCCTTCAAAGTATCATACCACGCCCGAGGGGCCTGCTTGAGGCCATAGAGGGCCTTATTGAGTCTGAAGACTTTATCAGGATGCTTTGGATCTTCAAAACCTGGGGGTTGAGCAACATATACTTCTTCCTCAAGCTTAACATTGAGGAATGCACTTTTCACATCCATTTGATATAGAGTGATATCATGATGGTTAGCATAAGCAAGTAATATGCGAATAGCCTCAAGTCTAGCAACAGGTGCAAAAGTTTCATCGAAATCAATTCCTTCAACCTGTGTGTAGCCTTGAGCTACCAGCCGTGCCTTATTCCTCACCACAAGGCCATTTTCATCTTGCTTGTTGCGGTAGATCCACTTTGTGCCAATGATATTGTGCTTCCGAGGATCTGGACGTTTGACCAGTTCCCAGACGTTGTTGAGCTCGAACTAATGTAATTCTTCTTGCATGGCTTGAATCCACTCAGGCTCCAGAAAATGTGAAGCTCTTGAGCGTGTGAGAGGACATGGTGCTTCAATGTCATCAATGATTTTCTCAATTTGCACTTTGTTTGCAACGCAAGGATGAGCTGGTTGTCGTCGAGGAATTTGATCAGCATTTTCTTCAGCACCATTTTCTTCAGGTGCATTAGCTCGACGTTCTTCACGTTCTGGAATGAATTCTTCAGCAGATTCTTCGGTCGGAATGACATCCTCAATAGCCTTGAACTTGATACTTTCCTCAGGTGCTGGTTCATCTATCACAGAACGTAGGTGCTCTCTTTGCGAGCCATTAATTTCATCGAACCGCACATCTCTCTCAACAACTTTGTGGTGAACGTTGTTGAAGACTCTGTAGGTGTGCGAGTCCTTTCCGTAACCAAGCATAGAACCCTCATGTGCTTTCGGTGCAAATTTAGAGTTGCGATGAGGATCTCTAATCCAACATCTAGCACCGAAGACTTTGAAATAACTCACATTGGGTTTCTTGTCAGTGAGGAGTTTGTATGCAGTATTTTGGAAGAATTTGTGAAGATATACTCTGTTGATGATGTGGCAAGCAGTATCAATTGCCTCAATCCAGAACTGACGACGTGTCTTGTACTCATCAAGCATAGTGCGATCCGTCTCAACAAGAGTCCTGTTCTTGCGCTCCACGACGCCATTCTGTTGAGGAGTATAAGGAGCAGATAACTCATGAGTAATACCAAGTTCATCAAGATAGTCATCAAGACCAGAATTCTTGAACTCAGTTCCATTGTCACTCCTGATGTGCTTTATCTTCACACCAAATTTGGTTGAAGCCCTCGAAGAAAATCGTTTGAAGACTTCCTGCACTTCATGTTTGTAAGAGACAATATGCACCCATGTGTAACGAGAGTACTCATCAACAATAACAAAGCCATAGAGAGATGCATCATTTGTGACTGCTGAGTAGTGATTTGGACCAAAAAGATCCATGTGAAACAATTCAAATGGTCGAGTAGTAGTCATGATAGTCTTCGCTGGATGCTTGGCCTTGGTCATCTTTCCAGCTTCACAGGCTCCGCACAGGTGATCCTTGAGGAATTTGACATTCTCAATGCCAATGACATGCTTCTTCTTTGCAAGCGTGTGCAAATTCCTCATGCCTGCATGACCAAGTCGTCGATGCCATAGCCAGCCTTCTGAAGCTTTTGCAAGTAGGCATACGGGTGGTTGTGGTCCTGTAGAGAAATCAACAATATACATATCTCCTCTCCTAAAGCCTTCGAAGACTTTGGAATGGCCAGCTTCCCTGATCACAACACAACGATACTTGCCAAAGACAACAACCATATCAAAATCACAAAGCATTGAGACAGACATGAGGTTGTATCCTAAGGACTTGACAAGCATGACTTTGTCCATGTGTCGATCCTTTGAGATCGCAACCTTACCTAGACCCAATACCTGACTTTTGCCTTTGTCAGCGAAGATGATATGCTTCAGATGCGATGGAGATAATGGAGCATCCATCAATAGATTCTTGTCACTAGTTATGTGATTTGTACATCCACTATCGAGGACCCACTCATTGGCTTTGGGTTGATCATCCTGCAGATGAATTAGTGCAGCTTACAAACTCATATACTTCATCAGTGAAGAATATGACATCAATTTCATCAGATCAATTAATAGAACAGATAAAACAATATGAGGACGTGAGAAATGAAAGTTCATTTCTGCATGAATAGCCTGCGTCCTTTCAGGCAATTTCAGGTCTCCAGCAAATTCTTCAGACGTTTAAGCACGTCTGGAGACCTGACCCTGCAAAAGATATTAGTTATTTTTCTTCACCACCCACATCTGAAGGGGTGGCAAAGAGTTCATCACTCTGCGAGCTCCATAAGAGAAATGTGGCATAGAAGCCAGTCCACTTCGTTTCACATAAGAGGAGTTAGGGTAAGCATATGAATAAGCAGATAAATTCTTCGAGGACTTATGAACATAATGATTAGAGGAATAATGCTCATATTCATGGCCCTTAGCTCTTCCCTGCGAGACAGAGGTGTTAGCACGATGATATTCATATGAGGACTTTGATCCTTTTGAGGAATTTGATCCACGTGAGGAATTTGGTCCATATGAGGACTTGGATCCATATGAAGAATTTGGTCCATATGAAGAATTTGATCTGGGGTTCCTATTCTTCACAGGTGGTGTCATGAGGACATTCACCTGAAGACTTTCAAGGCACCTTTTGGGAACCCAGATTTTCTTCATAGGGGAACCGTTCCTACAGTTAGTGCCAACATATCTAGCAAATACTTCACCATTCTGATTTTTGAACAGTTTATAGTTGAAGTCAAATGACTCATCAGAAGAATGAGGAGATTCACATGTAAAGCCAGATAAATTGGATGGATCAACTGGAGGTCCCTTTGCAGCAACCCTTGAGGTTTTGGGGTACTGCTCAGGCTTCCAATATGTACCATCAGCATTGAGTTTCCTCTCAAAGGCAATACCCTCTTTCCTAGGGTTCCTGTTGAGGATCTGCTTTTTAAGCACATCACAAAGAGTCTGATGCCCTTTGAGGCTTTTGTACATGCTTGTCATATACAATTCCTTCAGCCCTGCATCATCAGTGATACTAGCAATATCCTCAGATGAGGAATTAGTGACAGCGGAGACAAGTGAAGAATTTGTAGTAGAAGAAGCATTTGAACATTCAAGTGAAGAATTAGAAGATTCACGTTCAATGCACTTCAAACATGGAGGAACAAATTCTTCCTGGGTAGCGCTGATATGTTGAGCAAGTAATGAATGGCGCTCCTTCTGAAGATCTTCATAACTCACTCTTAGCTTTTCAAGATCTTGCTTTCTCTGAAGAAATTCATAAGAAAGCTTCTCATGATCAGATAAGAGAGTGTTATGATGACCTTGAAGGTTTTCAAACCTAGACTGAAGTCTCTGAAGATTTTCAGTCAAGGTTTTAGTGCGATCCATTTCTTCACCCAACATATCATCACTTTTGTATAGCATGTTTTGAACCTTTTCAAAAGCCTTTTGTTGTTTCACAGCAATCTTAGCAAGTTTAGAGTAGTTGGGCTTGAGGTTTTCATTAGATTCATTCTCACTTGATTCAGAGGAGGTATATTTGAGTACCTTGGCACCCTTTGCCATGAAACAATAGGTGGGAGCGTAGTCATCATTGCCTTCATGAGCCTTGTTGGTGGAGCCATTTTCTTCAGAGTTGAAGATAGACTTGCTGACGAATGCAGTAGCGAGAGCTAGACTCGCCACACCAGACTCAGACTCCTCAGATGCCTCCTCTTCCTCATGTTCCTCAGATTCAGCCTAAGAGTCCATTTCCTTGTCAATGAATGCCCGAGCCTTCTTGGAGCTGCTCTTCTTGAGAGATGAAGACTTTGAAGATTTTGATGATGAAGACTTTGAAGATTTCTTCTTCTTCGCATCATCAGAACTGTACTCCTTGTATTTCTTCTTCTTTGATTCCTTTTCCCACTGAGGACAATCTTGAATGTAGTGACTAGGTTTCTTGCATTTGTGGCATAGCCTCTTCTTGTAGTCACTGGATGAGGAATCATTGCTCCTTGAGGATTTTCCAAAGCGACCACGTCTTGAGAACCTTTGGAATTTCTTCACGAGCAGTGCTAGCTCCTTGCTCAGTTCTTCAGGATCACCAAGGCTACTACCAGAATGTTCACCTTCAGATTCAGAGATGACCTTGGCCTTCAGGGCACGTGATCTGCCATAGCTCGAACCGTACAGATCTCTCTTCTCAGCAAGCTGGAACTCATGAGTATTTAGCCTCTCGAGGATATCAGCGGGATCAAGTGACTTGTAATCAGCACGTTCTTGTATCATCAGTGCCAGAGTATCAAATGAGGAATCAAGCGATCTCAGCAATTTCTGCACCACCTCATGGTCGGTGATGTCAATGGCACCAAGTGCTTGAAGCTCATTTGAGATGTCAGTGAGGCGATCGAAGGTTTGTTGAACATTTTCATTGCCGAGTCTTTTGAAGCAGTTGAAGAGATTGCGAAGAACGTCAACTCGAGAGTCACGCTGTGTTGAGACTCCTTCATTGACTTTGGACAACCTATCCCAGATAAGCTTGGCAGTTTCCAAAGCACTCACTCTTCCTTACTGCCCTTTGCTCAGATGGCCACATATGATGTTCTTCGCTTGGGAGTTGAGTTGCTTGAATCTCTTCACATCAGCAACATTTAGAGAAGGTGTGACTGAGGGAACACCATTTTCCATAACATACTAGAGATCATTATCAATTGCCTCAAGATGCATTCACATCTTATTCTTCCAGTAGGGGTAGTCTGTCCCATCGAAGGTAGGTCACCCAGCAGAGACCTTGATCATACCTGCGGTCGACATAACTAAAACTCCAGGCGGTTAAACCAAAATCACACAGAACAAGGGAGTACCTCGCTCTGATACCAATTGAAAGTGCGTTATATCGACTAGAGGGGGGTGAATAGGCGATTTTTATGAATTCTTCACTGAGGAATTTGCGGGTGAGGAAATTCCTTAGCGAAGAACTACTTGCAGTGGAATAAGTACTCAGATGTAAATGTAACAAAACACAAGCATGGTCATCATGATGAAATGAAGACAAACACAGAGTACAGAAAGCGTAAACACAGGATAGCACAGAATGAAGACAAATAGACTGAAGAAATTGAACTGAGGAAATTGAGAAAGTCTTTAGTCAAAGTCTTCAAACAGATATGAACAAGCACACAACACAGTAATGAGGAAATGAAAGAGTTGAGGAAATAGAACCAGTAAGCTTGGTGAAGATAATGATTTGGTAGACCAGTTCCAACTGCTGTCTCAGTTGTACGTCTGGTTGGAGCGGCTAGGTGTTTAAACCTGAGGACACACGGTCCCGGACACACAGTCCTCACTGTATTCTCCTTGAGCTAAAGTCTCACAGACCTCGCCCAATCACTCGTGGTAAGTCTTCAGGTGACTTCCAAACCTTCACAAACTCGGTCACTCGGCGATCCACAATTTCCTCTTGGATGCTCTAGACCATGACGCCTAACTGTCTGGAAGAAGCACAGTCTTCAAAGGTAACAAGCGTCGGATCTACGCAAGATCAATCTCTTCAGTGATGCTCAATCACTTTGGGTTTGTAGGTGTTTGGGTTTGGGTTTTCCTCACTTGATGATTTTCGCTCAAAGTCCTCGGAGGATGGGATGCTCTCAAATGACAAGTGTCAGTTCCTCTCGGAGCAGCCATCCAGCTAGTGGTTGTGGGGCGACTATTTATAGCCTAGGGAGCAGCCCGACATGATAAGACATAAATGCCCTTCAATGATATGACTGTTAGGTGGGTAGATATTTTGGAACAGCTGGCGCATAGCACAGCAACGGTCGGAGATTTGAGTATCAAATTCCTCAGGGCTATCATGTTCCTCGCTGTGTAGGCAATCCGCACTGGCAAATTCCTAACTCCTCAGTCAAAACAAATTCCTTAGAGACCAGAAGAACTTCGTCTCTGTCACTGAAGAGTATGACTGAACTGTATGAGATTTCCAATGGCTTCACTCGAAGGGATTGGTAGGTTTAGGATTTTGAGTTGAGCATCACTTGGAAATTTTTCCTTAGTATTTCCTCGACCCCCCTTAACAGTACGGTGTTTCCTATAACTCAAGAAAGAGAAAATGAAACTACGAAAAAAAGTCTTCAAGCTTCATGTTCCTCGAATAGATACCTAGCCTTTAAGGTCACACCAATTTTTTCACTTTCAAAGTCTTCAGAAAGTCTTGAGAAATCCGAAGTCTTCAGTCGAAGAACTTCATTTTTAGGGGTCAACTTTCTCTATAAATATCAAACTCCTCAAAGACTTATAGACCTGTGTACACTCATAAACACATTAGTCCCTTAACCTATAAGTCTTCAATACACCAAAATCACTAAGGGGCACTAGATGCACTTACAAGTACATGCTAAACCTGTTATGTGTCTGCTTGTTTCTTCTTTTAGAATGCTGACAGAATATTGGGGAAGAGTGCCTTATTAAGCAATGGTAAAGGAAGTAATGCAGATAAGGTTCAGGATAGTGACACATCCTTGTTGGTCTCCAACAAAGCTGATAAAACAGCTAAGGAAGACTATCTCGAAGACAGTGAGACAACCCCAAAGTCCTATCTTGGTTTAGCGTTCGAGTTACTGGCCACTACCGCTTGCACAAGCTATTCAAACTCACTATCTGACTAAGTTCAGTTTCCTGAGTCTCAACTAGAAGCTGAAAGACATTGATCAGCTATGCTGCGACAAGAAGCGGAAGGACTACGGAAGTCCCTGGAGCATTCAGATGCATACTTTCTGGTGCAACATCAAGCGTTGGAGGATTTTAGCGCCAAATAGGACAAAGCTAATAAGCTTTCTAAGCTTATTGCCAGCATGGTGGATACCCAGGATAACATTTCTTGAGCTCTTCTGAAGTTGTTTCAGTTATGCTCTTGTTTTGCTGCCGCGTTTATTTGCACTGGTGGCCAATTTTGACGGCCAGTGTATGTAATATGCTGCTTTGTTCCCTATATTTGCACTATTGGCGAACTTTGATGCCCAGTGGATGTAATATGTGTAATAGCGGTAAGAGGCTAGCGTTAATTGCTTGCTTATTTATTTCCTTATTGTCTTGTTTAGTTGTTTGCTTGTAGTCGCTGCAGTTCTTTTTCTGTGTTTTTCTAGTGGCCACAATAACCTTTTTTTGGAAACTAGGCCAAAATAATCATGGCAACGGGCCTCCTGCGGGCTGTATGATCCATGGGCCTCCTGCGGGCTGTATGATCCATGGGCCTTCTACGGGCCGTAGGATCCATTGCCCTTCTATACGGGCTATAGGATCCATGGGCCTTCTACGGGCCGTACGATCCATGGGCCTTTTATGGACCGTAGGATCCATGGGCCTTCTACGGGGCGTTTTATCATTTCACCAATAATGGGTCATACTATTCATGGACAATAACGGGCCGTTAATAGGCCGTATTTGATAACTCTATGAAAATAGCCCAACGGTTTTTTTTTAACATGAAAACGGCCCAACGTATTAACGGGCCACAAACGGGCCGACTGTAACCACGGGCTAAATTTGGCCCACAAGCAGAAAATGACAGTAACGGGCCGTAAGTAAACGAATGCTGGAAATGAGCCCAAGAATAAATGGGCCTTGAGAAGGCCGAAAGATAACATGGGCTGGAAACGGCCCAATGGAATAATGGGCCGTTAATGGGTATAAAGTGATACACCGTTCATTACGGGCCAGTTTTAACACGGGCCGTTAAGGGGCCGAGGGTTACTAAGGGCCTCATATGGGCCGAAAGACGTCATGAGCCATACATGGGCCGGAAGTTAAAACGGGCTGGAATTATATTGGACGGACCAGATGACGCTACTGGGCCTAATTCAGATAGGCCGTAAACGGGCCCTGGGTTAGCGGGTTGTAAATGGGCTATATGCGAAAAAGCCGTTAACAGGCTTGCCGTGGGCCGGCCCACCACCTTTTGACCAAGTGAAACGGGCCGGCCTTTTCACAGGAATGGGCCTCTGTTGGGCCGTGCCACGTGTCGACGTATCATAGGCGCTTTGGGTCCAATGAGTGGATGACATCTGTCCCAATGGTGAGCCGACACGTGTTTCCTCCAGCCAATGATGATTTTACACGTGGAAAATCCCCATTGGTCGGGGCTGTTAACGGGTTATCAGATCCAAAACCGGACCCGATAGCTTAACGGCGTTCTGTTACGGTGGATGCCATGTGTCGGTCACCCTTGACGAAAGCACTTCTGTGACGCGCGATTTATCGTCATGGAAGTGGACACTTCCGTGATGATAATTTTGGTAATGTCATGGAACACTTCTACGACAGCACAGGTATGACTATCTTCATTCTATCATAAATTTGTCATGGATGTACATGCATGACAGAAAACGTGACCTACTGTGACAAACACGTATCATCACGAAAGTGTATTTTTTTGTAGTGCTGCACCAAATTAACACACTAGCATTGCTATCATTGGCCAGGTCAGATAATAGGAAAGCAACATTGACACAACGAACGTTTGGGCAACCAGACCATACCAGCCTACACCAAATTAACACAATATGGCACATCTATCATCAACCAGGTAAGGTATTACGAAAGCAACATTGACACAATGAATGAATGGGCAACCAGAGCAACACTACAATTCAGTAATGTGCATGATATGAGATAGTACACTCATGCAACATTGTCGCCTTTAACATTTTGCTACAACTGAATTTAGATCAGATAAAGGTTGGATTCACACCGATTAACAAAATACATGTTGATGTAAAAATTCCCGCAAGATACTTTCCTCGAAGACGATCCCAGTACAGAAAGTCTTCTATCCTTTAAGCTTATTTTCTAAAAGAGAGATGGGTAAGAAACATGTAGAAAATATGATCAGAATGCTATAAAATTTCATGATGCGAGGATACGCACACGCTTCTTAGAATGGAGTTGACATATTTTTGCTGGACTGGAGCGGACTAGTTCTTTGGCCACTGGAATCTGCTTATTATCAGTGGGAGTTGGGTTTCTCTATGCTGGAGCAGTATCTATGAAAACTGGAGTTGGTTTATTATCTCCTGGCGTTTGGATCTTTTGCAAAGACCTGGTTTGTAACCCTTCATATTCTAACATAGCCGTCTTCCCCTTGCATGCCTTATATAGAAGAATGGTGCTTCAATTATAAAACATGCTACAACAAAGATGGAAAAGGTACTAAAGAATAGAAAGGCATGACATATTGACATGTATTCCCTCCATCCAAAAATAAATGGATGGGTCTAGGCGTATTTCAGTTCTAGATACATCCAGTTTTATCCATTTCTGCGACATGTAATCCGGACGGAGGGAGTATGATGTAAGAGCTAGGGATACGACAGGACAACAGTGTAAAAAACACTACTTGAATGTAAAACTGTATGCTAGCGGAATACATTACAGAAAAACACTAAGGCAACATATGCGTGTATGATTGGGAAACTAAGATGGCATTGCAAGAGACCACTAGATCAACACTTCAATGTAAAAAATAACATGGTATGGTAGACAGATGAAGTACATACTGATGAATAACAATGCATAAGATATTGAGAAGCATGATGTCCAAACTAAGCAGATGGCATTGCGATAGAGTAGAATGACAGTACTTGAATTTGAAAACATGTTATCATTAATGGAATAGGTACTAAAAACAGTAAAGCATGTCATATTTACATGCATGATTAGCAGGCGAAGCACAAGGCATTGCAACAGAGTAGATGCACTCCAGGACATTATATGCATGTTGTACCCATATCAAGGGTCAAGTTAGAGCAAGGACCTTATGGGGTGAATAGGATTCATCATCTTTCTGCAAGTCTTGTGAAGAACTGCCTTTACATGTCCCATCATATTGGGTGTCATTGACGTCAAGTTTGTTGGCCGTTACATTGCTCCGTGAGGTTCTTGTGGATAAATCAGTGTGTGCAATTATATCTGACATGCATGGAAGACAACTAGTAGTTAGATTTATGTAATGAGTGCCTGTAGGAGACGACATAAATAGTAGGACTGGGGTTAACTAGCATCAACAGGTCTCAAAAACTAAAGGGAGAACACAGATGAAAGCTACAGAATATGTATCGTTTGTACTCGGGATTAACTAGATGGCACACAAAAGTATTAAGGAACAGCATAGGTTATACTAGAATTGGTATAATACTATAATCACCAGCCTGTGGGATAGCATTGGCTGATGGATGATAACTATGGAACAGCGTTACCTAAAGAACAAGTCTCTTAGCTGAACTAAGGAACAGCGTTAACTCCTGAACAAGACCCATAAGAGATGAGCATGAATATACAGTGAAATGTGATAATCTATTTTCCATGCTTAGATGAATAACAAAGCCATAAATGTTGCACACAAGTAAGATGAGCGTACAACCTATCTGGCCGCCATCCATAGGAGTGAGCATCATGTGCTGACTTGTCGATGGCCCTGCAGTTGTTGTGGCTGTCCATGTCGGGCACGCGCATTCGACGCAGGGAACTGTTGAGTGGGGACTATAGCTCCCTTCTGGTGTATGCTTCCCTTGTTGGAGCAGCTGCGGTCAGTCGGAAGACGGTGTGGCTGAAGATGTAGAAAACGCATAATGTTAAGAACGACACATCTCTCTGATCTGAAGAAATACCCTAAGAGATCAACAGCAAGGTACGAGAGTGGTCACACGTCTGTTGACTGAAGACTAAATTGGGGTCACACAATTTTATTTTATTTTGGTACTATCCGATCTACGCTGGATGGCTTGATGGCCGTCTTGTGCCTCCCAGCTGACACTGTTCAGAATCTTCCCCGAAGAGCCAGCGACTACTGGCAGAGCAGCCTACCTCCGCCGTCCGTGGCCCCGACCAAAACCCCGCTCCCCGCCCCACCGCACTGCCGTGGTTGCGCCGCCCCTGGCCAATCCACAGAGACTCGCCGTCATCCAGATCCGGCGGCGGCAGTACCTTCAACCCACGCAACTCTAAGATAGCCATCTAAGCGTTGCTTCCGCGGCGAACTTGCACCCCCGCACCCTTACGTTAGACACCAGCCAACCGGCAGCCTAGGAGCTCCGCCGACTCGAGGGGGTGCTGCTTCCCATTGGGAATCGATTGGCCCAGAATAAAAATTTAGACAACTGGCGCCTAAATAAAGTGATTTGAGATGAGGGTGCGACCTATCTGGCGGCCCGGTGAAGTAGGCAGCTCTAGCTGCTGAGTCGGTGAGGCCGGCGCGGTTGCGGTGGCTACCGGCGACAGGGAAGCAGAGATGTCGCGATGGTCAACGGCTACGGGGAAGCAGCGCCGGGGCTCTGGACGGGTCCAAAGTTGGAGCCGCTCCGGCACCGTGAACAACGGCGGGGGTGAATCGGCTCCGGTACGGTTCACGCGGCCGTCGTCGAGGCAGCTCCGACAGCACGGAGTAAGAGGCACACGGACCAGTGCATGACGGCAAATGGACAGCGTCTCCGGGATTAGAGAGGAGGGCGGCTGTGAATTTGGTGCGGTGGGGGGCGCCATGGAAGAGGGGCTGAGGTTTCACGGCTCGGGAGAAGGGAGCTTCCGGGGAGAAGGTGATTTGGCGCCCATGAGGTATGAATGGGGAATTGGGAGGGGGAACCACGTCTTACGGACGCATTTGTCTGAAATGTGTGTGTGTGTGTGTGTGGGGGGGGGGTTATAGTTCTACCCCTGCCTTTAGGCTTCTCGGCTTGGGTCTGTGTACTGAGGGTCGGGGATAGTAGAGTAACTTTGCTTCTCCCAAATAGTGGGCGCGAGCGATTTCGGGCGAGGAGGGCGTGTTTTGAAATATAGTGGGCGCGAGCGATTTCGGGCGAGGAGGGCGTGTTTTGAAATATAGTGGGCTGCGAGCGATTTCGGGCGAGGAGAGCGTGTTTTGAAATAGTGGGTGCGAGCTATTTTGGGCGAGGAGAGGGTGTTTTGCCGACCATGGTTTATGAATTATTCGGCAATCATTTCGGCCGAGGAGAAGGCGCGCTTGGATGAAGTTACAAACCTACCCTCGATGTACAACGGGCCAATTGATTTGTGTCCCACATAGGCCGGTAATTTCGCGTCTCCCATTTATTTGCTCGGGCGAATTCCACCGAGCAGAGGGTGTTTAACGGTTCGTTCAAATTTGGGGAGAACGAGCATCCACGTGTACCTTACCAAGTCGATTCGAATCAAATTTTGAAATATTAGCTTGCGACTTCTTTTTTAGATGGAGAGATGATGCTCGGGAGTAATGTGTTTTTACATGCTCGTTGCTAGCGATTTACTATATGACAAATAGTTGACCCACTCAAAAACGGGAATCAAACCCAAAATGAAATATCTCGATTCAATGAAATAGCTCGTTCACCAGGTCAAAATAGTGAACTAAATCCAAAATTGAACACCTCAATCGAGTAGCATGTTGTATAGTATTATAGTACTCCATGAACATGTTGAAAGTCAAATTAATGAACTTGTTTGATATACGCATATCTTCGTTCATGTGTGGATTGCAGACAACATGTTCTCCAATTTAAATATTTGAATGCAAGTTTATATCGAAACATGGTTTATGTCGATCCTTGATGCATAAAACGCGACCTCCCCCTCTCCCGTACTCCTGCTCTCTCTCCTCTCTCTCTCTCTCTCTCTCTCTCTCTCTCTCTCTCTCTCTCTCTCTCTCTCTCTCTCTCTCTCTCTCTCTCTCTCTCGCCGACAATCTTCAATTCCGTCGCGCGCATCCAACACACAAACCTTGTTGGTCCCTCTCTCTCCATCTCTCTCTCTCTTTGTGTGTGTGTGTGGGGGGGGGGGTCTTTCTAGTTTACATGCATATATACTCCATCTATAGGTCTCTCTCACACACTATGTATGATTTTATAGTCCAAGCTAAATATCTTGGGTGCACTCATCGTACGCACACAAATTCCTTGGCTCGTTGCCCGTAACTCTCTCACGCACCACTCTGTCGTCTTGGAGCTCTTCCCTCTCTCTCTCAAACTCTCCATACCTGGGCCACACATTGATACGCCTCCAACATATCTATAATTTTTGATTGTTCCATGCTATATTATATTCTGTTTTGGACATTATTGGGCTTTATTATACACTTTTATATTATTTTTGGGACTAACCTATTAACCGGAGGCCCAGCCCAGAATTGCTGTTTTTTGCCTATTTCAGAGTTTCGCAGAAAAAGAATATCAAACGGAGTCCAAACGGAATGAAACCTTCGGGAACGTGATTTTCGGAACGAACATGATCCAGAGGACTTGGACCCTCCATCAAGACATCAACCAGGAGGGCACGAGGTAGGGGGGCGCGCCTACCCCCCCCCCCCCAGGCGCGCCCTCCACCCTCGTGGGCCCCATGTTGCTCCACCGACGTACTCCTTCCTCCTATATATACCTACGTACCCCCAAACTACCAGATACGGAGCCAAAAACCTAATTCCACCACCGCAACCTTCTGTACCCGTGAGATCCCATCTTGGGGCCTGTTCCGGAGCTCCGCCGGAGGGGGCATCGATCACGGAGGGCTTCTACATCAACACCATAGCCTCTCCGATGATGTGTGAGTAGTTTACCTCAGACCTTCGGGTCCATAGTTATTAGCTAGATGGCTTCTTCTCTCTTTTTGGATCTCAATACAATGTTCTCCCCCTCTCTCGTGGAGATCTATTCGATGTAACCTTCTTTCGCGGTGTGTTTGTTGAGACCGATGCATTGTGGGTTTATGATCAAGTTTATCTATGAACAATATTTGAATCTTCTCTGAATTCTTTTATGTATGATTGGTTATCTTTGCAAGTCTCTTCGAATTATCAGTTTGGTTTGGCCTACTAGATTGATCTTTCTTGCAATGGGAGAAGTGCTTAGCTTTGGGTTCAATCTTGCGGTGTCCTGTCCCAGTGACAGTAGGGGCAGCAAGGCACGTATTGTATTGTTGCCATCGAGGATAACAAGATGGGGTTTATATCATATTGCATGAGTTTATCCATCTATATCATGTCATCTTGCTTAAAGCGTTACTCTGTTCTTATGAACTTAATACTCTAGATGCATGCTGGATAGCGGTCGATGTGTGGAGTAATAGTAGTAGATGCAGGCAGGAGTCGGTCTACTTGTCTCGGACGTGATGCCTATATACATGATCATACCTAGATATTCTCATAACTATGTTCAATTCTATCAATTGCTCAACAGTAATTTGTTCACCCACCGTAATACTTATGCTCATGAGAGAAGCCACTAGTGAAACCTATGGCCCCCGGGTCTATTTTCCATCATATTAATCTCCCGACAACAAGCTATTTCTGTGGCCGTTTTTATTTTGTTTTCTTTACTTTGCATCTTTATCATAAAAATACCAAAAATATTATCTTATCATATCTATCAGATCTCTCTCTCGTAAGTGACTGTGAAGGGATTGGCAACCCCTTTATTGTGTTGGTTGCGAGGGTTTATTTTCTTTGTGTAGGTGCGAGGGACTCGTGCGTGGCCTCCTACTGGATTGATACCTTGGTTCTCAAAAACTGAGGGAAATACTTACGCTACTTTGCTGCATCACCCTTTCCTCTTCAAGGGAAAACCAACGCAGTGCTCAAGAGGTAGCAAGAAGGATTTCTAGCGCCGTTGCCGGGGAGGCTTACGCAAGGTCAAGTCAAGATTTGGACTCCCGACAACGAGCCATTTCTAGCGCTGTTTCCGGGGAGTCTACGCAAAAGTCAACATACCAAGTACCCATCACAAACCCTTATCTCCCGCATTACATTATTTGCCATTTGCCTCTCGTTTTCCTCTCCCCCACTTCACCCTTGTCGTTTTATTCGCCCTCTCTTTCTCGCTCGCCTTCCTTCGCCATGTCGGAACCAAAAAGAGTTGGGGGTTCTCTCCCGAGATTTAGTGCTTTGGACAATCCTTCTATTCTATCTAAACTCATAAATAATACTATGGAAAAACCTACCGGAGTTGTTAATGAGAGTCCTAATAATTTTGATGAAGATGATTCTGGAATTTTTCATTATTTACTCGATGAATCTTTGAAAGATTCTTGGGATAGGTTGTTAAGGATCCGGGCTAGCTATGTACCCCAATATCCAATTGAGGTTTATCTAAAAAGCTTTTATGTTGGGTTGCCCGCTTCGTTCAAACAAGTTTTAGATTTTATTTTTGAAGAGGGTTTTCTTGAAGGGGACCCCATAGATACCTATGAAAAGATGAAAACTATATTTGGGCATCCCATGAATGAGAAAGTTGAATGCACATCTCTTTTGCTCTCCTACCAAAACGAATCTATTAAAGAAATAAAAGCTAGCCTAGATGCAAATTTCCGCAACGTGCTTAATCTTTCTTCTACCATCAATAGCCACGTGCTTTATCAAAATAGAAAGATTAATTCCATAGATAACAAGTTTGCTCTTTTCTTCCCTAAAACCAAAGATGGCAATACCTAGATCTATCCTTGCTATTATGCCTAGCTAGGGGCGTTAAATGATATCGCTTGTTCGGAGGCAACCCAATTTTATTTTTAGTTTTTTGCTTTTTGCTTCTGTTTAGGAATAAATCTTTGATCTAGCCTCTGGTTAGATGTCTTTTTATGTTTTACATAGTGTTTGTGCCAAGTTTAACCTATAGGATCTTCTTGGATGATAGTTATTTGATCTTGCTGAAAATTCCAGAAACTTTCTGTTCACGAAAATAATTGTTAAAAATTACCAGAACGTGATAAAATATTGATTCCAATTGCTGCTGATCACTAAAAAAATGTCTAGGTCTTCCTATTTTGGTAGATTTTTTGGAGTTCCAGAAGTTTGCGTTAGTTACAGATTACTACAGACTGTTCTGTTTTTGACAGATTGTGTTTTTCGTGTGTTGTTTGCTTATTTTGATGAATCTATGGCTAGTAAAAGAGTTTATAAACCATAGAGAATTTGGAATACAGTAGGTTTAACACCAATATAAATAAATAATGAGTTCATTACAGTACCTTGAAGTGGTCTTTTGTTTTCTTTCGCTAACGGAGCTCACGAGATTTTCTGCTGAGTTTTGTGTTGTGAAGTTTTCAAGTTTTGGGTGAAAGATTTGATGGATTATGGAACAAGGAGTGGGAAGATCCTAAGCTTGGGGATGCCCATGGCACCCCCAAGATAATCTAAGGACACCTAAAAGCCAAAGCTTGGGGATGCCCCGGAAGGCATCCCCTGTTTCGTCTACTTCCATTGGTAACTTTACTTGGAGCTATATTTTTATTCACCACATGATATGTGTTTTGCTTGGAGCGTATTGTATGATTTGAGTATTTTCTTTTTAGTTTACCACAATCATCTTTTCTGTACACACCTTTTGAGAGAGACACACATCATTCGGAAATTATTAGAATACTCTATGTGCTTCACTTATATCTTTTGAGTTATATAGTTTTTGCTCTAGTACTTCACTTATATCTTTTAGAGCACGGTGGTGGTTTTGTTTTATAGAAACTATTATTCTCTCATGCTTCACTTAGATTATTTTGAGAGTCTTAAACAGCATGGTAATTTGCTTAAATAATCCTAATATGCTAGGTATTCAAGACTAGTAAAAACTTTCTTATGAGTGTGTTGAATACTAAGAGAAGTTTGATGCTTGATGATTGTTTTGAGACATGGAGGTAGTGATATCAAAGTTGTGCTAGTTGAGTAGTTGTGAATTTGAGAAATACTTGTGTTGAAGTTTGCAAGTCCCGTAGCATGCACGTATGGTAAACGTTATGTAACAAATTTGAAACATGAGGTGTTCTTTGATTGTCCTCCTTATGAGTGGCGGTCGGGGACGAGCGATGGTCTTTTCCTACCAATCTATCCCCCTAGGAGCATGCGCGTAGTGCTTGGTTTTTGATGACTTGTAGATTTTTGCAATAAGTATGTGAGTTCTTTATGACTAATGTTGAGTCCATGGATTATACGCACTCTCACCTTTCCATCATTGCTAGCCTCTTCGGTACCGTGCATTGCCCTTTCTCACATTGAGAGTTGGTGCAAACTTCGCCGGTACATCCAAACCCCGTGATATGATACGCTCTTTCACACATAAACCTCCTTATATCTTCCTCAAAACAGCCACCATACCTACCTATTATGGCATTTCCATAGCCATTCCGAGATATATTGCCATGCAACTTTCCACCGTTCCGTTTATCATGACACGTTCATCATGTAGTTGACATAGTATTTTTGGCAAAGCCACCATTCATAATTCTTTCATACGTGTCACTCTTGGTTCATTGCATATCCCGGTACACCGCCGGAGGCATTCATATAGAGTCATACTTTGTTCTAGTATCGAGTTGTAATCATTGAGTTGTAAATAAATAGAAGTGTGATGATCATCATTTTCTAGAGCATTGTCCCAAGTGAGGAAAAAAAATAAAAAAATAAAAAGAGAAGGCCATAAAAAAAGGCCCAAAAAAATGAGAGAAAAGGAGAGAAGGGACAATGTTACTATCCTTTTTACCACACTTGTGCTTCAAAGTAGCACCATAATCTTCATGATAGAGAGTCTCTTGTTTTGTCACTTTCATATACTAGTGGGAATTTTTCATTATAGAACTTGGCTTGTATATTCCAACAATGGGCTTCCTCAAGTGCCCTAGGTCTTCGTGAGCAAGCAAGTTGGATGCACACCCACTTAGTTTCTTTTGTTGAGCTTTCATATATTTATAGCTCTAGTGCATCCGTTGCATGGCAATCCCTACTCCTTGCATTAACATCAATCGATGGGAATCTCCATAGCTCGTTGATTAGCCTCGTTGATGTGATACTTTCTCCCTTTTTGTCTTCTCCACATAACCCCCATCATTATATTCTATTCCACCCATAGTGCTATATCCATGGCTTACGCTCATGTATTGCGTGAAAGTTGAAAAGGTTTGAGATTACTAAAGTATGAAACAATTGCTTGGCTTGTCATCGGGGTTGTGCATGATGAGAGCATTCTTGTGTCACGAAAATGGAGCATGACTAAACTATATGATTTTGTAGGGATGAACTTTCTTTGGCCATGTTATTTTGAGAGGACATAATTGCTTAGTTAGTATGCTTGAAGTATTATTATTTTTATGTCAATATTGAACTTTTATCTTGAATCTTTCGGATCTGAATATTCATACCACAATTAAGAAGAATTACATTGAAATTATGCCAAGTAGCATTCCACATCAAAAATTCTGTTTTTATCATTTACCTACTCTAGGACGAGCAGGAATTAAGCTTGGGGATGCTTGATACGTCTCCAATGTATCTATAATTTTTGATTGTTCCATGCTATATTATATTCTATTTTGGACATTATTGGGCTTTATTATACACTTTTATATTATTTTTGGGACTAACCTATTAACCGGAGGCCCAACCCAAAATTGCTATTTTTTTTGCCTATTTCAGAGTTTCGCAGAAAAAGAATATCAAACGGAGTCCAAACGGAATGAAACCTTCGGGAATGTGATTTTCGGAACGAACATGATCCAGAGGACTTGGACCCTCCGTCAAGACATCAAGCAGGAGGGCACGAGGTAGGGGGGCGCGCCTACCCCCCCAGGCGCGCCCTCCACCCTTGTGGGCCCCACGTTGCTCCACCGACGTACTCCTTCCTCCTATATATACCTACGTACCCCCAAACTACCAGATACGGAGCCAAAAACCTAATTCCACCACCGCAACCTTCTGTACCCGTGAGATCCCATCTTGGGGCCTGTTCCGGAGCTCCGCTGGAGGGGGCATCGATCACGGAGGGCTTCTAAATCAACACCATAGCCTCTCCGATGATGTCTGAGTAGTTTACCTCAGACCTTCGGGTCGATAGTTATTAGCTAGATGGCTTCTTCTCTCTTTTTGGATCTCAATACAACGTTCTCCCCCTCTCTCGTGGAGATCTATTCGATGTAACCTTCTTTTGCGGTGTGTTTGTTGAGACCGATGAATTGTGGGTTTATGATCAAGTTTCTCTATGAACAATATTTCAATCCTCTCTGAATTCTTTTATGTATGATTTGTTATCTTTGCAAGTCTCTTCGAATTATCAGTTTGGTTTGGCCTACTAGATTGATCTTCCTTGCAATGGGAGAAGTGCTTAGCTTTGGGTTCAATCTTGCGGTGTCCTTTCCCAGTGACAGTAGGGGCAGCAAGGCACGTATTGTATTGTTGCCATCGAGGATAACAAGATGGGGTTTATATCATATTGCATGAGTTTATCCATCCACATCATGTCATCTTTATTAAAGCGTTACTCTGTTCTTATGAACTTAACACTCTAGATGCATGCTGGATAGCGGTCGATGTGTGGAGTAATAGTAGTAGATGCAGGCAGGAGTCGGTCTACTTGTCTCGGACATGATGCCTATATACATGATCATACCTAGATATTCTCATAACTATGCTCAATTCTATCAATTGCTCAACAGTAATCTGTTCACCCACCGCAATACTTATGCTCATGAGAGAAGCCACTAGTGAAACCTATGGCCCCCGGGTCTATTTTCCATCATATTAATCTCCCGACAACAAGCTATTTCTGGCGTCGTTTTTATTTTGTTTTCTTTACTTTGCATCTTTATCATAAAAATACCAAAAATATTATCTTATCATATCTATCAGATCTCACTCTCGTAAGTGACAGTGAAGGGATTGACAACCCCTTTATTGCATTGGTTGCGAGGATTTATTTGTTTGTGTAGGTGCGAGGGACTCGTGTGTGGCCTCCTACTGGATTGATACCTTGGTTCTCAAAAACTGAGGGAAATACTTACGCTACTTTGCTGCATCACCCTTTCCTTTTCAAGGGAAAACCAACGCAGTGCTCAAGAGATAGCACACATACACATGCATATCTCACTCGCACTCGATAGACCCATCTAAAACTCTATCTCTCTCCCTTGTTCTCTCTCCATCTCACACGCACACACACACAATCTCATGCCTAGCCAAGTATGATGGTCTCTCACTCAAATGTAGGCACACGCAGTCCCCCCTATACGTATATGACTAGCTAATCTTAGTCTCCATCACAAACATGTGCATGGTCTATCTTGATTTCTCTCGGGGCATCTTTCTATCGCGCACGCACCTCCCTCGATCTCCCACTCATATAGTCCTGTCACGATCTCGAGGGGATCTCTCTATCACAAACACACCCTCTCTCCCTCCCCATTTGTCTATGTTCTCCATGTGTCCCTCTCGACCTTTGTTCCTTGTTGGCCAGACCTCTATTGGACATGTGCTATAGGCGTGTCTCTCTCCATTGCAAACAATCACGCACTAGCTATCTTCGTGTTTCTCCTCACCTCGCTTTTCTATCTCGGAGATGCATGCGTGATATGTTTGCATAAGAAACGAAAAAACACACACTCTCTCTAATTTATCGTTTGTTGTCCCTTTCTCCTTCACACACATACTCTTTTTGCACACTCACTCATTCTCCTTCACATGCACTTGATCTCTCTCGACTTAGTCACTCTCTTCGGTCCATAGCATATAGATTTATTGAAAAGTCAAACATCACAAAGTTTGACCATGTACGTGGAGAAAAACATTTACATCTAGAACGGCAAACATATACCATTAGATTCATCATGAGATGTAGTTTCGTATGATGTATCTTTGGTATTGTAGATATAAATAACATTTGCGTAAACCTGATCAAAGTTTCCAAAGTTCGACTTCTAAAAAATTTACATGCACTGCATTATCGAGCGGATGGAATATCTCTTTCCCCCTCTCAGCTATCTGACGCACCACTCAGCCTTATCAGGGCTCCTCTATCTCTCTCAAACTTTATATCTCCCTGGTTCACACATACACATGTCTCGCTCGTGCTACATATAGACCCATCCAACACTCTCCGCCCTTGTTCTCTCTCTATGTGACACACACCCCCTAAGTACCATAATCCTTCACGCCATCATAGGCGCACACACTTCCCCCTAAGTATGATTATCTCTCACTAGCCATCAGGAACCCACATATTGTCTCCTTCCATCCATACGTCTATCTCGATATCTCTCAGGGTATCTTCTATCGTGCACACACCTTGTCACTCGATCTCCCACCCATGTAGTCCCATCACGATCTCTAGTGGATCTCTCTATGACAAACATACACTCTCTCCTCCCCATGTCTGCATTTTCTTCGTACGTCTCTCTCGACCTCTCTCCCTTGTCTGACAGACCCCTCTTGGCCACGTGCTAGGGATCTTTCTCTCTCGGTTGCAAACAACCACACACTATCTCCTCACCATGCTTCCGTTGTCAAAGATGCATGTGTGATATGTTTGCATAAGACAAACCCGTCTTTTCTCTACTTTTATCGTGTGTTGTCCATGTCTCTTTCACACACGCACACACACTTTTTTCACTCACTCTTTCTATTTCACACACACACACACACACTCTCTCTCTCTCTCTCTGTCTAGTTAGGGACTCTCCCACGTCCATAAGCATATGGATATTTTTAAAAGTCAAACCTCAGAAAAGTTTGACCAGGTATATGTGGAGAAAAACATTTACATCTGGAACGATCATTAGATTCATCACAACATGTACTTACTTCATACTATCATTTATCTTTGGTATTGTAGATATAAGTAATTTCTTTATAAACTTGGTCAAAGTTTCAAAAGTTTGACTTAAAAAAAATGTTGGCACTACATTATTGAACGGAGGGAGTAGCTCTTTCTCTCTCTCTCTGCTATCTCTCACGGGCCTCCCCTCTCACTCGAACTCTCTATAACGACGGATTATACGCTCACTGTGTCAGCGTATAGCTCCGTATATTGTTTAGTTGACCGGTTAACCAGTCCACATGCTGCCTTGTCAGCTCGTGTTCTCTATCTTCGTGTGCTGGCCCATGTGGCAGTGGGTGAAAATAAGTAAACTAGAGGCCCATCTGACGCATGGTGAAGTAAAGAAAGTTGAAACCACTCGGGGTAGCACCCTGCACGCTAGTAAATTGAGGGCGGATTGAGGGCACACTTCTTCCGCGTGAAGGATGCACTCGCGCACAATTCACCACTGCGCAGCGGCATGCACAGAAGGACGCACTCGCGCACACCCAGCAGGCCAGCACACAACACACACTAGCACACGTGTACACTGGCGTCGCCGCCGGTTGATATGGACGGCGAGGCAGCCAACAAGCGGAGGCGACTCGAGCCAAAACCGCATCCGGCGAGCCTGGACTTCATCAGCAGCCTCCCCGACGACATGCTGCTCATCATCATCGGCCTCCTCCCCACCAAATCTGCCGTGTGGACCGCCCTGCTCTCCCGGCGGTGGCGCCCCCTTTGGCGCTGCGTCCCCCTCAACCTCACCATCGACAGCTGCCTCTGCGACGGGGATTGCAAACGCATGGCCGCAGTCTCCAAGATCCTTTCATCGCACCCTGGGCCAGCCAGACGCCTTGACATTCGCATGTTCAGTACCAACTGCAAGGTCCAAGCCAAGTTCGACGAGTGGTTCTTATCCCCCGCCCTAGATCAGCTCGAGGAGCTCAGCTCTGAAGCTGGACGATGTCGCTCTCTGCTGCCGTCAGCGCTCCGCCTAACGCCGACGCTGCACCGCGCTAGCTTCAGCTCCTGCTATCTTTCTTAGACTAATGTCGCGCCCGCCCTTCTTCTCCCTCAACTCAAGCAACTTGACCTCTTCGACGTTGGCATGTCGAAGCAGGCTATGGAGCACCTACTCCGCAGTTGTACTGCGCTCGAGTACCTTCGTCTTGAGCAGATCCACAGGTTCATTAGCCTCCACATCGCCTCGATGAATCTCCGGTGGATTTATGTGTCTTGTTGGCCCCGCAACAAGACATCAATTGGGAAGAGATCACTCTAGCTATTCCACGTTATGGTCATTGAGAATGCGCCTTTCCTTGAGAGATTGCTTGTATCTGATCTAGAAGGTCCAACAAAAATCAAGGTCATTGACGCGCCGAAGTTGACATCGTTGGTGTACTCGTCTGCCAAGTTCTCTGAACTCTTTATTGGATCTGTAATCGTTCAAGTACAACACTCATCTTCTTCTTCGTCTTCTTGAAATTCACATTTTTAAATTTCTTCTTGATGTATTTACGACCGTCTTCCAGAAAATGATTCCCACAAGCTTGACCCAGTCTATGCGCACAGTGAAGATCTTAGCAATAAAATCTATCGGCCCCAATCTGGATCAAGTTGTTCGATTCCTTACATGCTTTCTGTGCATGGAGAAGCTACTCATCGAGGTGAAACTTCTTTCCTGTTAGTAAACGGTAATCACAACGTAGCTCAATTTTTTTGTAATTTTCCCAAATTACGATGACAAGTGTAGTGTTCAAAACTGCATCTACGCACTGCGCTAAAAGAAATGTTTTTAGTATTTTTTCTCACTTGATCACCTGCATCGTTTTTTTGTTGTACTACTATAGTAGCCTAGGCTAGTCATAGTGGAAAGTAACTTAGACTAGTAACTCTATGGTTACCCTAAGAGCAAGTACTACCTCCGTCCTGGTTTACTCTTCCTATTTTGTAGTATCAAAATTTGACCATAGATTTAACTGACAAAATGTTAATGCATGTCACTAAAAATTATATCGTTGGATTCATATTTGAACATAATTTCAAAAATGGTATAATTTTTTGTGACATGCATTGGCATTTTCTTAGGTAAATCTATGGTCAAAATTTTACACCAAATACGAGGTAGTACAAAAGTGGGCTATAACGGCCCTCCACTATGTAGCCTAAAACACGTGCCAAATTCACTTGTGATGCATTTGGCATCGATGCCCCTCCATTGCTCACCTGGTGCCCCAATCTGGATCACCTACTTTGCTCCGGTGCCAAATTAACTCACGCAGTGAAAAAACACTTGCGTGTGAGAGAGAGAGGACCGAGGCAATAAAAAACTCTTGTTTGGGAGAGTGAGAGGCTGGTGTAGTTGTTTTGATTGATTTGTTTATACTGTGGGTCTGTGTGCACAGTGGTGCCAACTCTCTCACATTGCGAGAGCGGTGCCAAAATCTTTTGATTTGACATCGATGCGTATTATGTGGCATACTTTTGAGAAATATGGCATCGGCCACATAGTGGAAGGCAACAAATGCCCAAGATCTTCACGTGCTCCTAGGTAAATGAGGGGAAAGAGAGAGAGAGAGAGTGAAAAAATATCACTAGCCAGCCAACCCTATCGTATGAGCGAATGATATTGGTACCTCTTGATGACACGGCAATCTTATACAGCCAGCTACTCTAATATGTTCTCTTCTTTTGTAGATAAAAAAAGACCCGAAAGTGAAAAATGTGCTGCAGTATAACAATCTCATCAAATGCCTTGATCTCCATCTTACATTGGCCAGGTTCTTTGTTCTGGAGGCAAGTGTGCTCAAGGTAATGAGGTTTGGCATTCGCTGGCGCAACAATGAATGGTGTGCTGATTGCCGCAAGTGTCTAAGCCTAAATGACAAAGTCTCCGCAGAAGCTGAATTTGTTTTTGAATGGTGTGCTCAAGTGGCCAGAGACTCGAAAATTTATTTGCCCATTAGTGACTTGTGAGGGCGGTGGATTTTAGTTTGTACGATAATGCTGCATCCACCTAAAGTAACGAAAGTTCTTACGTAAACTTCCTAGATTCCCTCTTCGTAGGTGCAGCATTACTCCTAACATTTGTAATATCAGTTTGAAACTTGTAATATTGCCGTGTCCTATTCCTGCATTTTCAAAATCCTGCGAATCAAAGAGGTCCTGAGTTGGTGATGATGTTGTGCCTGCCATCTTTCACCAATAGCCGTCGGATCTAGATATGACGCATACAAACCAAACTTCTCCAGTTTTGAAAAAAGATGCCCGCACTTGTTCCCTATTTAAAAACAACTCCTTGTCTCTCACAATCAGCCTTATCTCCTCCCCACCACATCTAGAAGGCCATGGAAAAATCTGGCGCGATGGCCGCTGCCGGCGCCGTCCACCCCCAATCTTGGTGTTCCGTGCAATGCACGGGCATCTACGCATGGGAAATTATGTCGAACACGGCTAGTTGTAAGCAGGCTGGCTCTATAGCCATGATGATAGTGACTGCAGACGGTGAGGCTGACTTATGTTATGCCAAACATGGCGCCTATACTCAGGTGTCATCTCCGGCACAGGGTCTTGTCACTTCACTACGAGGAGCAGCACGTAATAATTTGACCAACGGGTAGTACAGTGCTACTACATTGGTAGTACTACTACTAGTACTAGCACCCCCGTCTGGATTTAGTAGTACTACCACGTCCATCTGGATTTAGTATTTGACTAGCAATATCTAGTAATGCATGTCACAAAAAATGTATTGCTCCCTCTGTAAATAAATACATGGTGTATTGTTTTATTCCTTCCAGTAGATGGCTCAAATCTGAAGTCTCAGCAATCAGACTACTATTGTACTCACCGAGCGCTCAGCTTTGTAAGCTACCAACAAAAAATTGCAATCAAAGACTACTATTGTACTCTCTCCGTACTGGTGCATTAGTCACGTTACGAAAAACAAATAGTAATCCCAAAACTTTTAGGCGCGGTGCATTAACTACCCACCTCGTTCCCTGTTTTTTGCCACGAAAAAAGAAATCACCCAATACGAGACGTGGGGTGCGTATGCATCCAATGACTTGAGACTACTCCCTCCGTCTAGGTGTATGACTAGCCACAATGAAGAGTAACATACACTAGTAACATACACATATCCCTAAACTATGTTACTACCTTTCATAGTGGGTAATAACATAAGTATGGTAACATGCAAAGCCTCATTTATTAGGTTATAGACTCGTATTGCATTGGGACATGTGATGTTACAGTAATAACTAGCTAAGTTACTCAAACTACCTCTCTCCTCATAAACTCATTGCCACATAAGCAAATTTGTTGAGTTGGACTCGATGTTATTGCTGAAGTTACTCCCACTGTGGCTAGTCTAAGTCATCTTAGAGCAAGTGAAAAACAGGGGTGGGCTCTCATGCAAGAGCCTAGCTATATGCGGATTCCTAGGCCGATATACAATAAATATGAAGAAAGAGAGAGAGAGAGAGAAGATGATAAAAAGTAGTACTCTTATAGCCAGCCTTATAGCTAACCTTATTGTATGAGTGGCTACAAGTGATGGCTCTATATGACATGGCAACATCATATAGCCAGCAGCTGGCTACACTATTAACCATGCTCTTAGGTTGTGCACCGTGACCAAGACGAAGGGGAAAGCGAGAGAACTTAATGTCTTTTTGCTAATTAATAGGATTACATGCAATGAACTAACCACGGCATGTCATGTTTGGTAGTATCAAGTCATTGAAAGCATGCACGGCCCACATCTCTCATTGGTTGATATGTCACGAAATAAGAAACGAGGAGGGAGTTAATGTACCGTGCCTAAGTGTTTTGGGACGGAGGGGGACGCAGCTTCATTGACTTACTGCATGTAACATCCCAAATTTTCAATTTGGAATGTTATACATAGGTCATTCATGCATATCTATTTTATTGCATTTTCGTTTGCGATCCTCAAAATTCTAAGCAAATCAAGGACCCACGGAGAGATTTGGGGATTTCATGATTTACAAATTTGAATTTTATCAAATATTGAAACAAGGATCACTTTGGTTTTAATTTATTTTTCCTTCGAAAATATGTCATATCAAAATATATATATGAGAGGAGATAATATGTCTTCTCCAAAATAAATGAAATATTGGAGGAAAAATATTAAAATCAAATACTTGATTTTATTCGGATTTTATTGCAATTTTATTTGAATTGGAAAAAATATGCGTTTTTCAAAATTGCATTATAGGCCAAAAAAATGTTCACACTGTCCGGCATATCTTTAGAGGAGAGGGAAAATTTATTTCGGGATTTTTGGAGTCCGTTTAGTATTTCTTTTCTTTGTTTTTCTGCATCAGGACTTTAAAAAAAAGTGAACCGACTTCGGGCCGTACCCGGCCGGGACTCTCCAGGCCGGCCTCTTTATAAGCCGCGCCCCCACGACCCCAGCCCACCAGCCCGCACCCCCGCAACCCTAGCCCCGCCGCCGCCGCGGCGACGCGGCGCCGCCGCGCCGGAGCCCGCTGCCGCAGCCGCCCGCGCCGAAGCCCGCCGCCGCCGCCGCACCGTTCGTCGGTTTTTTTTAAAACTGTTCGGTTTTTTTGAAACCCTAGATCTCGTTTTTTTCTATTAGATCGGTTTTTCCGTTGGTTTATTTATTTTGCGGACGTTCGTCCATTCGTTCGTTTAAACGAACGCCGTTCACCCATTAGTCACAGACATCGAATGTTCGTTCATTAGCCTGTTCGTCAGTTTTTCTTTTTCCAGGGTTTTTCACGATTATTTCCTATCGCGATTTCTGCCCTAATGTTCGTTTTAGTTTATCTTTTCGCTCGTTTATCGGAATCAGGCGATTCAAGCGCCTAGATCTTCGTCTCGAAGCCCTCTTTCTGTTTAACCAACTTGAACAAGATTTTGGTACTGTAAAATTTGACTTTAGTCCAGATTAGTAATCGGATCTTGTTTCTTTCGCAGTTTGAGTTTCTCTGTTTCGTTTGATTTGATTCTTTTTGCAAACCGGAGTTCTTCAGCTGAACTTTTTCGTTAGATCTTCTTATTTGAGTTTTACCCGTGCATCTTTGCTTTATTGCTCATGTATGCTATTGTTTGTTTGCGATAGAATTCCCGGAGTGTGAAGCGTGCTACTACGAGTCTCTAGGTTTTGCGGATCATCAGCAAGGCAAGTAACACATTGATCACACTCTTCCATACCCAGTTTTATGCATTCGTTACAATCCTCAAACATTGCATGATTAGGATGTGTTTAACTTGTGGGTTTGGGAAGTAGTAGATGAGGTAGAACCTATTGCCCTATTTTATTATCAAACCCTGGGAGTTACTTCTATGTTATGCTTATATTGCCATGCTATGCTCGTAGACGTGGATTGGGTTTCAATGTATCCATGACAGATGTGAGATTGCTAATTATTGGTTCAACTTAAGGTGGCAACTTTAATACACATCTGGGTGGATTGTTTGTTTTGGGCACCTGGGGAATCCAGTGTTGTCCTAGGATATCCCGGGGTTATACCGTGCGATCATCCTACGGTCCGCCACCCAGGCTCAAAGGGATCATAAGATTATTCATGCTAGAAACTTCCGTGTGCAGCCACAAGCCATTATGGGCTCTGGCATAGTTGAGTATGTTGTGTGACCTCTTTCAGTGGTGGGCTAGCAGATGTAGAGGGAAAGTAGGTGTAACTGTCCACCCAGAGTAAAGAGTTAATGCTTCTGAAAGACTGTGTCTCGGTCATCCGTTTCTCAAACACCATGTAGTGTGAGAAATCCAACGGAGGCGATCGAGTCTTCTGGGGAAAAGTGTGCAAACCTCTACATAGTGTATAAACTAATCATGGTTAGCCATGTCCCCGGTTATGGACATCTTGAGTATCTGGTAGTTGAATTATTGATTTGATCTCATCACTCTAAATTAATTTTGTTGGGTTGTTAATGATTACTTTAATTGGGATTGAGATGGGGGTACCATTCTCAATGTTTCAACCACCATGATAGTTAAATAAAATTTATTCCTTTGTTGTAGGGAAAAATTGGCTTACGCAAAAACCATATAACCATATGGCCTCCACCAGCCATATATGCATATAGTGATAGCTTTTATCTGTTCATTTGCTCTACTGTGTTATATTGCCAGCATATTCCATGTGCTGACCCATTTTCGGGCTGCAACGTATCATGTTGCAGACTTTTCAGACGAGGAGTAAGGTTCGCTAGGCCGTTGTCATGCACTCAGCTATGCCGTTGGAGTTGATGGACTCACTTCATCTTCCAAGCCTTCCACTGTTATCGTGTTAGATGGCCTTAAGCCATATTTATTGTAATAAGTTATCTTTTGAGACATTTGATGTAATAAGTGTGTGATTGCTACTCTATTATAAATCCTTCGAGTACCGTGTGTGTCAGCATTACCGATCCAGGGATGACACTGAAGCACAGAGACTTGACCGTCTGAGGTCGGGTCGCTACAAGATGGTATCAGAGCACACGCTGAATGTAGGAAACGACCACTAAGAAAGCCATAGGTCACTCTTCTCAACTCATTTCTGACTCCTCTCCATTTTCTACTCTTTAGGATGGCAGATTCGAGGAACAAGTTTGCACAACCGGATGAAGACACCCCCTTTGGACGACACTTGAAGGAAGTCACTAGATACCTGAACATTGGAATACCAAGCTCCACCGGGACCTACAATGCCACATTACCAGAAGAGGAGCGCTGGATGATTCGAGTTCAAGTTCCAGGAAGGACATTCACGCCAGTCACGGAGCCCATAGAGTTTTCCTTTGATGCCCAAACCTAGAGTGTGGGAAAGAGCATGGCAGCCCACATCGCCATGGGACGCATTGGCGAAGTTTACCACAAGGATCTCAAGGATACTATCTACCAGATATGTGGGCGCCGCGATGAGCAATAGGAGATAGTCAGCACCAGGAAGGACATGTCCATTGCAGCATTCATCCAGGAGTTAAACCAGCACACTCGACGCCAGGAGAACCAGATGTGCGCAAGCATGATAGATTTGAAGAAGGCGATGACAAGGATCACCGAGCTAGAGGAGGAACTCAAGTCTACACACGATGGATATGAGGAGGAAATCACAATACTATTGGAGAAGAATGACGACCTGATTAAGAAGATCGGAGTGTTCATGGGAGATCCTGCGCCAGGAGGAGAGGACGACGATTCCACCTGTCCGGAGAACTACATCATCATCGACGACATCGATTCCGACCCCGATGATAGTGATGATGATTATGAAGATGAAGCTGGAGCAGACATCATGGAGTCTTCCACCGATCAAAATTTCTAGTAGACCACCATATGATCAGTAGTATTTCCCCCATGTAAATAGTATAGTCCGAGCACTGTAACGGTAGTTAGATTGATTGTATGCCCTTGCTTGATTGATTGAGTGATATGATTGTGTTTGTCTCATGTGCATATGGGTAGTGTTTTCTCACTAGACCTAATTTCTATTCTACTCTCTTCCCTCTAAACCCCTCAGATGCCTCTAAGACGTGACACCGGATTTGTCTTCCCACCGGAGATCACCCAGTTGATCCAGCAGCAGAATGCCTTGATGCAGATATTAGTCCAGAACCAAGGCAACAACAACAACAACAACAACAACAACAACAACAACAACAACAACAACAACAACAACAACAACCCTCCTCCAGTTGACAACTTAGCCCATTTTCTGAGGTTACAGCCGCCGGTGTTTTCCAGTAGCATAGAGCCAATAGTTGCAGATGACTGGTTACGCAAGATTGGAAGGGAGTTGACCACCGCAGGTTACACCGATGCTGAGAAGGTGCATTTTTTCGCACACCAATTGGATGGACCAGCAGCATCATGGTGGGAGAACTACACAGCCACTTTTCCCATAGCCAATGTCACCTGGGATCAGTTTCAGCAAGCATTCCGCACAGCTCATGTCTCAACTGGAGCTATGAGCATGAAGAAGCGTGAGTTTCGCAACTTACGCCAGGGAAATCGTACTGTGGCTCAGTACGTAGATGAGTTTAGTAAGCTATCTCGTTATGCCCCTGATGATGTGGCCACAGATGCCGCAAAGCAGGAGAAGTTTATGGAAGGGCTAAATGATGAGATGAGCATGCAGTTGATGGTGGCAACATTCAACAACTACCAGGAGTTGGTAGACAAGGCTCTTATGATTGAAGGGAAGCAGCAGCAGATTGAGAGCCGCAAGAGGAAGTATGGACAAGGAAAGTACAATTCTGGAGCTCAACAGAAGCCTCGTTTCACCCCGAACTCGAGAGCACTTATCCATAACCATGGAGGCCACACTCACAATGGAGGAGGTTCCCATAACCACAATGGCCCCAAGAATGGAAACGGGAATGGAGTAGGCAGCAACCAGAACCGCTCTAACCCAGCCACACCCGCCAAGAAGGATCAAAGTCACATTACATGTTTCAAGTGCGGGAAGACTGGGCACTACGCCAATGATTGTCCGGAATTGAAGAACAGAAACGGCAATGGAAGCGCTGGGAAGAAGCCCAACCCTTTCAATAGGGGACAAGTGAACCACGTGAACGTGGAGGAGGTTGAGGAGCAGCCTGATGCAGTTATCGGTAAGTTTTTGGTTAAGTCTTTTACTGCAATCATTCTTTTTGATACTGGTGCATCGCATTCATACATATCAAGGGGATTTGTGGATAAGTATAAGTTGCCCACTAAGGTACTTAGGACACCTATGTTGGTAAGTTCGCCAGGAGCAGAATATATGGCAAGGCAAGGATGCTTTCAGATGCCATTGACCATTGGAAGCCATGTTTTCCCCTCAGACCTGATAATTTTGGAGTCACAAGGTTTGGATGTGATACTAGGAATGGATTGGCTATCGATGTATGGAGGAAACATCGATTGCGCGAGTAAGTCAATTTTACTCACCACCCCAGAGGGAAAAAGGATCAAGTATGTATCGAGGCATGCGCCAAGGAGGACCCAAGTAAATTCTCTCATGGGAGTTGTTCAGGAGGAAGTGCCGGTAGTGAAGGATTACCCGGATGTATTTCCGGAGGAGTTACCAGGCATGCCACCAGATCGAGATATCAAGTTTTTGATAGACCTGTTGCCAGGCACCGGGCCTATATCGAAGAGACCATACCGGATGCCCGCAAACGATCTGGAGGAGATTAAGAAACAGATTAAGGAATTGTTGGAGAAAGGTTACATTCGACGAAGTTCATCACCATGGGGAGCCCCAGTGCTCTTGGTTGAGAAGAAGGATGGATCGTTAAGAATGGTGGTTGATTATCGTGCGTTGAATGAAGTAACAATCAAGAACAAGTACCCACTGCCGATGATCAATGATTTGTTTGACCAGCTGCAAGGAGAAAAGGTGTTTTCGAAGATCGACTTGTGATCGGGATATCACCAGCTGAAGATTAGGGAAAAGGATATACCTAAGACAGCATTCACCACAAGGTACGGGCTATATGAGTATACGGTTATGTCATTTGGACAGACTAACGCCCCTGCCTATTGCATGAGTATGATGAACAAGGTGTTCATGGAGTTCTTGGATAAGTTTGTTGTGGTTTTCATTGATGATATATTGGTATACTCGAAGAATGAAGAGGAACATAAGGAGCATTTGCGTTTAGTTCTCGAGAAGCTCAGGGAACATCAGTTATATGCCAAGTTCAGCAAATGTGAGTTTTGGTTGAAGGAAGTTGGATTTCTTGGACATGTTATATCAGGAGAAGGTATAGCAGTGGATCCCACAAAGGTTCAGTCAGTCACTGAGTGGTTGGCACCCACCTCAGTTGGAGAGATCCGCAGTTTTCTTGGACTTGCGGGATACTACCGAAGATTTATTGAGAATTTCTCCAAGATTGCGAAGCCTATGACGGCATTGTTGAAGAAGGACACTAAGTTCCATTGGACTGATGAATGTGAAGCAAGTTTCCAGGAGTTGAAGAAACGTTTGACTACAGCCCCAGTGCTGATTCTGCCGGATATACGCAAGGATTTCCAAGTGTATTGCGACGCCTCTCGCTTAGGACTTGGAGGAGTACTTATGCAAGACGGAACAATTGTTTTGTATGCCTCACGACAACTTAAACCGCACGAATTGAATTATGCCACGCATGATTTGGAGTTAGCAGCTGTGGTGCACGCGCTCAAGACCTGGAGACATTTTCTCATCGGAAACCGTTGCGATGTATACACGGATCACAAGAGTTTGAAGTACATCTTTACTCAGAAGGAGCTGGACCTCAGGCAGAGGAGATGGTTGGAGCTCATAAAGGATTATGACATGAAGCTGCATTATCATCCAAGAAAGGCCAACGTCGTAGCAGACGCTTTGAGCCGTAAGAGTTATGTTAACACCCTC
Source organism: Triticum aestivum (assembly GCF_018294505.1). Taxonomy (NCBI): domain Eukaryota; kingdom Viridiplantae; phylum Streptophyta; class Magnoliopsida; order Poales; family Poaceae; genus Triticum; species Triticum aestivum. The sequence continues at coordinate 416,624,505 of NC_057811.1, forward strand.
ATAATCGGAGGGGTGCCAAAAGAGTTAGCCGAGGATCTCAGGGAACGTCGTTTGGAGATTGTTCCTAGAGGTTTTGTTGCAGCAATGGAAGTTCAGTCTACATTGTTGGGAAAGATTCGGGAAGCTCAGAAGGATGATAAGGAGATTGCCGAGATAAAGGAGAGAATGGGCGAAGGAAAAGCCAAAGGTTTTCGTGAGGATGAGTACGACACCTTATGGTTCGAGGACCATGTATATGTGCCCAATAATGCAGAGATGAGCAAGTTGATACTACAGGAAGCTCATGACTCGCCATACTCGATACACCCCGGAAACACTAAGATGTATTTGGATTTGAAGGAGCGTTTCTGGTGGACTGGTATGAAGAAGGATATTGCCGAGTATGTAGCCGTATGTGATGTATGTCAGAGAGTGAAGGCAGAACATCAGAAGCCAGCAGGATTACTGCAGCCTATGCCGATACCCGAATGGAAGTGGGACAATCTTGGCATGGATTTCATCACCGGATTGCCCAGGACCCGATCAAGATATGATTCTATCTGGGTAGTAGTTGATCGCTTGACCAAAGTAGCTCACTTTATCCCAGTGAAAACCACTTATACAAGTGCGAAGTTGGCCAAGATATATATGACCAGGATCGTATGTCTGCACGGAGTTCCGAGGACCATCGTATCAGATAGAGGAACACAGTTTACTTCAAAATTTTGGCACCAGCTACACCAGACCTTGGGAACCAGACTGGAGTTCAGTACATCTTTTCACCCGCAAACAGATGGACAGACCGAGAGGGTCAATCAGATCCTGGAGGACATGTTGAGAGCTTTTGCGCTAGATTATGGATCTAGTTGGGATGACAACCTGCCCTACGCGGAGTTCTCTTACAACAACAGCTACCAGGCCAGTTTGAAGATGGCACCGTTCGAAGCCCTGTATGGAAGAAGATGCCGAACACCGTTGATGTGGGATGAAGTTGGGGACCGTCAGTTGTTTGGTCCGGATTTGATTAAGGAGTCCGAGGAGAAGGTTAAGCTGATTCGAGATAGACTGAAGATAGCTCAGTCCCGACAGAAGAGTTATGCAGATTCAAAACGCAAGGAGGTAGTCTATGAAGTCGGAGACCGAGCATATCTGCGAGTGTCACCCTTGCGAGGTGTTAAACGTTTTGGAGTTAAGGGAAAGTTAGCCCCGAGATTTGTGGGACCGTACCGTGTTTTCGAACGCATGGGAGAAATTGCCTACAAGTTGGAGTTACCCGAAGGACTGTCAGGAGTTCATGATGTATTTCACGTTTCCCAGTTGAAGAAGTGCCATGCAGAGATGGCCGATATTCCTCTGAGAGATACGGTGCCCTGGAAGCAATTAAGTTGGATAGTGATTTGACGTATGAGGAGAAACCAGTTAAGATTCTCGAGTTTGCCAGCCGAGTTACTCGTAGCAAGGTTATCATGTTTTGCAAAGTACAGTGGAGCCACCATACCGAGGATGAAGCCACTTGGGAACGAGAGGATGATCTGCGCAAAGACCACCCGCACCTATTTTCTAGCCAACCCGAATCTCGAGGGCGAGATTCATCTTAAGGGGGGTAGGTTTGTAACATCCCAAATTTTCAATTTGGAATGTTATACATAGGTCATTCATGCATATCATATTTTATTACATTTTCGTTTGCGATCCTCGAAATTCTAAGCAACTCAAGGACCCATGGAGAGAGTTGGGGATTTCACGATTTTCATATTTGAATTTTATCAAATATTGAAACAAGGATCACTTTGGTTTTAATTTATTTTTTCTTCGAAAATATTTCATATCAAAATATATATATGAGAGGAGATAATATGACTTCTCCAAAATAAATGAAATATTGGAGGATAAATATTAAAATCAAATATTTGATTTTATTCGGATTTTATTGCAATTTTATTTGAATTAGGAAAAAATACACATTTTCAAAATTGCATTATAGGCCCAAATAAATGTTCACTCTGTCTGGCATATTTTTAGAGGACCGGGAATTTTTTTTCGGGATTTTTGGAGTCCGTTAGGTATTTTTTTCTTTATTTTTCTGCGTCAGGACTTTTAAAAAAAGTGAACCGACTTCGGGCCGTACCCGGCCGGGACTCTCCAGGACGACCTCTTTATAAGCCGCGCCCCCACGACCCCAGCACACCAGCCCGCGCCCCCGCAACCCTAGCCCCGCCCGAGCGTCGCCGCCAGCCTCGCGCCGCCGCCGAAGCCATCCCGCCATCGACGACGACCTCGCCGAGGTAGCCGCCGCCGCGCCGTTCGTCGGTTTTTTCTTCAAAAACCGTTCATTTTTTTTATTAGATCGGTTTTTCCGTCGGTTTATTTATTTTGCGGACGTTCGTCCATTTGTTCGTTTAAACGAACGCCGTTCACCCATTAGTCGCAGACATCGAACGTTCGTTCGTTAGCCTGTTCGTTAGTTTTTCTTTTTCCAGGGTTTTTCGCGATTATTTCCGATCGCGATTTCTGCCCTAATGTTCGTTTTAGTTTATCTTTTTGCTCGTTTAACAGAATTAGGCGATTCAAGCGCCTAGATCTTTGTCTCGAAGCCCTCATTCTGTTTAACCAACTTGAACAAGATTTTGGTACCGTAAAATTTGACTTTAGTCCAGATTATTAATCGGATCTTGTTTCTTTCGCAGTTTGAGTTTCGTTGTTACGTTTGATTTGATTCTTTTTGCAAACCGGAGTTCTTCAGCTGAACTTTTTCGTTAGATCTTCTTATTTGAGTTTTACCCATGCATCTTTGCTTTATTTCTCATGTATGCTATTGTTTGTTTGCGATAGAATTCCCGGAGTGCGAAGCGTGGTACTACGAGTCTCTAGGTTTTGCGGATCATCAGCAAGGCAAGTAACACATTGATCATACTCTTCCATACCCAGTTTTATGCATTAGTTACAATCCTCAAACATTGCATGATTAGGATGTCTTTAACTTGTAGGTTTGGGAAGTAGTAGATGAGATAGAACCTATTGCCCTATTTTATTATCAAACCCTGGGAGTTACTTCTACGTTATGCTTATATTGCCATGCTATGCTTGTAGACATGGATTGGGTTTGAATGTATCCATGACAGATGTGAGATTGCTAATTACTGGTTCAACTTAAGGTGGCAACTTCAATACACATCTGGGTGGATTGTTTGTTTTGGGCACCTGGGGAATCCAGTGTTGTCCTAGGATATCCCGGGGTTATACCGTGCGATCATCCTACGGTCCGCCACCCAGGCTCAAAGGGATCATATGATTATTCATGCTAGAAACTTCCGTGTGCAGCCACAAGCCATTATAGGCTCTGGCATAGTTGAGTATGTTGTGTGACCTCTTTCAGTGGTGGGCTAGCAGATGTAGAGGGAAAGTAGGTGTAACTGTCCACCCAGAGTAAAGAGTTAATGCTTCTGAAAGACCGTGTCTCATTCATTCATTTCTCAAACACCATGTAGTGTGAGAAATCCAACGGAGGCGATCGAGTCTTGCGGGGAAAAGTGCGCAAACCTCTGCAGAGTGTATAAACTAATCATGGTTAGCCGTGTCCCCGGTTATGGACATCTTGAGTATCTGGTACTTGAATTATTGATTTGATCTCATCACTCTAAATTAATTTTGTTGGGTTGTTAATGATTACTTTAATTGGGATTGAGATGGGGGTACCATTCTCAATGTTTCAACCACCATGATAGTTAAATAAAATTTATTCCTTTGTTGTAGGGAAAAATTGGCTTACGCAAAAACCATATAACCATAGAGCCTCCACCAGCCATATATGCATATAGTGATAGCTTTTATCTGTTCATTTGCTCTACTATGTTATATTGCCAGCATATTCCATGTGCTGACCCGTTTTCGGGCTGCAACGTATCATGTTGCAGACTTTTCAGACGAGGAGTAAGGTTTGCTAGGCCGTTGTCATGCACTCAGCTATGACGTTGGAGTTGATGGACTCACTTCATCTTCCAAGCCTTCCGCTGTTATCGTGTTAGATGGCCTTAAGCCATATTTATTTAATAAGTTCTCTTTTGAGACATTCGATGTAATAAGTGTGTGAATTCTACTCTGTTATAAATCCTTCGAGTACTGTGTGTGTTAGCGTTACCGATCCAGGGATGACACTGAAGCACAGAGACTTGACCGCCTGAGGTCGGGTCGCTACACTGCACCTGCGTTTGGGTGAATGACACGTGGGCCCAACAAGTGGCTGGCCCACCTGTCATACAGCCAAAGGTAGGTGCAGTAGAGGGCCGAGGAGTAGATGGCCAACACACACGTGAATGCAACGCAGTCTGCACTTCTCATATAAAGGCTCCCGCCCAGTCCAATCTACGGAATCCTAGGCACCTACGCACCCTAACCAAGGGCAAGAGTGATCACTCCAATCGCATGATCAGTTGACTAGAACCTACACCCATGGAGGCGATGACCGCGAGCATCAGCCGGCTGTGCCAGATGGTCCACGATGCCGGCCTGCGGCCCAGCACCGAGGAACGTCTCCAGGTCGTGCTTGAGGCCGCCAGGGCAAGAGGCCGCTTGGACGACAGCTTCGTCTCCTTGTTCGACAAGGTCCTTGTCAGCTTCCTCGACAAGTTCACCGTCGTCAAGAAGCTCGCAGACGACCTTGATGTACGCCTCCAGCCCACGCGCCCAGGCTCTGCGATGCCCGCCAACCTCAACGGCCTCTATGGTGACAACCTCTTCGACACACTGGTGGCCCTACGACTACCCGCCGTCGCGCCAGATAATGTCCACCTCGAGGTCGCGCTCGCCGCGCAGCGCCTGGCACAGAAAGACACCGTCGACATAATCACCCACGTCTACACGCAAATCGTCCACAAGGACTACTACGTGCCAGCGGAGGACGATAGGTTGCTGGCCTTCTTGAGCCGCAGGGCAACCTTGGACGGCATTGTTCAGAAGCACGTTGAGCTCGCCACCAATGCCGCTGCTCCTCACACGTCGGTTGGTGACCCGGCGCACTAGGGCGTGAGGATGTCATCGATGGATCCGTATGTATCTTTATCTCTCCGTCAAATCCATATAGTAGTATATGGTACTATGCTACCTCTTGAGCATTGCGTTGGTTTTCCCTTGAAGAGGAAAGGGTGATGCAGTAAAGTGGCGCAAGTATTTCCCTCAGTTTTTGAGAACCAAGGTATCAATCCAGTAGGAGGCCACGCACGAGTCCCTCGCACCTACACAAACAAATAAATCCTCGCAACCAACGCGATAAGGGGTTTTCAATCCCTACACGGTCACTTACGAGAATGAGATCTGATAGATATGATAGGATAATATTTTTGGTATTTTTGTGATAAAGATGCAAAGTAAAATAAGTAAAATAAAAACGGCAAAAGAAATAGCCAAGTGTTGGAAGATTAATATGATGGAAAATAGACCCCGGGGCCATAGGTTTCACTAGTGGCTTCTCTCAAGAGCATAAGTATTTCACGGTGGGTGAACAAATTACTGTTGAGCAATTGACAAAATTGAGCATAGTTATGAGAATATCTAGGTATGATCATGTACATAGGCATCACGTCCAAGACAAGTAGACCCACCCCTGCGTGCATCTACTACTATTACTCCACACATCGACCACTATCCAGCATGCATCTAGAGTATTAAGTTCATAAGAACAGAGTAACGCTTTAAGCAAGATGACATGATGTAGAGGGATAAATTCATGCAATATGATATAAACCCCATCTTGTTATCCTCGATGGCAACAATACTATGCGTGCCTTGCTGCCCCTACTGTCACTGGGAAAGGACACCGCAAGATTGAACCCAAAGCTAAGCACTTCTCCCATTGCAAGAAAGATCAATCTAGTGGGCCAAACCAAACTGATAATTCGAAGAGACTTGCAAAGATAACCAATCATACATAAAAGAATTCAGAAGATTCAAATATTGTTCATAGATAAACTTGATCATAAACCCACAATTCATCGGTCTCAACAAACACACCGCAAAAGAAGATTACATCGAATAGATCTCCACAAGAGAGGGGGAGAACATTGTATTGAGATCCAAAAAGACAGAAGAAGCCATCTAGCCAATAACTATGGACCCGAAGGTCTGAGGTAAACTACTCACACTTCATCGGAGAGGCTATGGTGTTGATGTAGAAGCCCTCCGTGATTGATGCCTCCTCCGGCGGAGCTCCGGAACAGGCCCCAAGATGGGATCTCACGGGTACAGAAGGTTGCAGCGGTGGAATTAGATTTTTGGCTCCGTATCTGGTAGTTTGGGGGTACGTAGGTATATATAGGAGGAAGGAGTACGTCGGTGGAGCAACATGGGGCCCACGAGGGTGGAGGGCGCGCCCAGGGGGTAGGCGCGCCCCCTACCTCGTGGCTTCCTGGTAGCTTTCTTGACGTACGGTCGAAGTCCTCTGGATCACGTTCGTTCCGAAAATGACGTTCCCGAAGGTTTATTCCGTTTGGACACCGTTTGATATTCTTTTTCTGCGAAACTCTGAAATAGGCAAAAAAACAGCAATTCTGGGCTGGGCCTCCGGTTAATAGGTTAGTCCCAAAAATAATATAAAAGTGTATAATAAAGCCCAATAATGTCCAAAACAGAAGATAATATAGCATGGAGCAATCAAAAATTATAGATACGTTGGAGACGTATCATACTACTAGTAATTATCTTACCTTTCACATCAACATCATAATTTTCGTACGTACTCCATGCATGAACCGCGCCAGAACCAAACTTCTCATTACTCTAGGGAAAATCGTTATTTCTATCTATCGGTCGCGCCATGGAGCCGAACCAAATTTTACAAGTTACAAGTTCAAAAGGAAAAGCCTGCCATGTTCGCGTCGCACCCCCATACAGTTGGTCCGGCACGCCGCTCAAGGGGGAATGCGTGTTGTGTTGCATTTTCACTTACAAGTGGGACCGCAGTTGAGCAAACTGACTATCGCAAACCCCCACCCCGTCCACCACGCGATGGCTGAGAAAACAGGAGGGAGAAGAGATGGTTGTAGCATGGACTCTAAGAAAATTGGTGTCGTATGGGACTCATGTGCGTGGCGCGTGCCGTACTGCTAGATGTGAATGCTAGTTATGGCCCATGCCACCCCACTATATCGAGCCTATATCGAGGTGCTGGTTACGTAGAACAAATTTCCTAGTGTCCGTGCTCAGCCCTCCTCTATCTCTCTTCTCAGCCAGCCAGCAGACGCACGGAGCCCATCGTCTGTTTGCTCACGTGCGGTCCCACATGTCAGTGAAAACGCAAGAGGACCCACTGAACCTGCACATCTTTCACCTCGACGTGCTGGTGATGAAAAACAAATCCAATAAAGATCTTCGGTGGCCGCTTTTGGAGTTACTCAAGAGTAGTAAGATTCTATTTACAGTTTAACCCAAGATGCACATCACGTGGCTTCAACTACCACTCCATTTTCTTGCATGACACGACCTGGATGCTGGATGTCCAACGTGTCGGCAAAAGGAGGAAGAACTCGACCAAATCTTCTCCACATTTAGACCGGAGGAGTAGGAAACACGGCAAGCCATGTGCCTACATCATACTACGTACAAGCCCACCTCACGCAGTCACGCTATCACCATATTTCTCGGCCTCCGTGCGACACTTAGTTCTAGTTGATCTAACTAGAACTAACTATTGGTTGGCTCGATGTGATGTGGCAACTGCATACTACTACGGATGCTGGCTATACTAGTACGGCACTAGCACTCCAAGAAGTGAGTCGAAAACCATTTATAAATTGAGTTTATGACATGCATATGCAAATGTACCATTCATTACATACAACAAGTCATCAAGACACAACGACAACGAGGATACATGTTGGATTATAGATTAGTTCCAACAAAACATTCTAGTAAATACTAAAGTTTTCATCACACAACAAATAACAAGCAATGAAATGAACTTCAGCTCAACCACTCCTCGGCGTTGGACTTGCTTTGAACCAGAAGAGTTTGTCTCAGAAGGGCCAGCTACTGTCAATCTCGAGACCAACGCAGGACTGATCATCCAGGCTGAAGCGGCCTATTTCATGACCCATATTGTGATAGCCACGGTAGGGAAGCATAGCAATGTCTGAGATATAGATACAGTTGCTTCTCATAAATGGTAGTAATGTTGTGTCAATAGCAGCTGGATCGCCTTTCACCATGATTGGATAGTTTTGTCCAAGGAAGAGCGAGTTTCCTCCAAGAGTATCAATACTAAACCAGGGAGAAGGTGTTGGTGCTAGCACAGTAGTATCCATCCCGAATACCCTGCAACGGATGTTGGAATAGGTCCGGAGAGTGCGGCCATGGGAGACAACACCTGCTTCCTTAGTAACATCAGTTGTGCCCTGTATACAGACAAGAAGAGGTGATCCATCGGAATAAGTTGCCAGGCGCCACTGAGTATATGGGTCCTCATGCTCGTGATCATCATCATCGTCATCTCTCCCTTGGTTATAAAAATTTTCAAGCATAGGTGGTGGAATGTTCACAGGACCTTGGAAACACAAGAAGGTTAATTAGTAAAGGGAAACTAGCTAACCCGCATGCATGTGGATGAAACAATTATAATACGGTGGAAGACAAATGTACCGAAAGCATAAGGATTCCATGCAAAAATAGTGCCACGAGTGGTGGCAGCAAACACAAGACCCTCGTATTGAATTGCATCACAGTACTCATCCGCGTATAGAAACTGACTTTTGAGCAATATCCATCCAGTCGAACTATGAAGGAAGGCAACAAGCTTGTCAAAGATAGCAACAACACAAGCATTCCTATAACCCCAAGAGCGGTTGGGAACTTGACAAATTGCTATCTTCTGTAGACGATAGTCACCATGATCGTAGTTGAACGTATGTAGAATACCGGTGTGCTCAACCTCTGGGCAGTCTGAGATTTTTGGAAGTGGAACCCGGTGACGAGTGGACACATTCACAAGTTCCCACTCGCAGTTGTACCCAATATAAACAACCCAATATCCATTTACGCCTGCCCAAGCCTTACCCTCAAGCGATGGCATCTTAACATCACACATATCATTATCAAGCGGCATCAACTTGCACAAGGCGAGGCCTCCGTCGTCCGCGCGCCAGTTAGCAGGGTCACGGCGAAGAAGATAGGGGAGATCAAACCGCTCCTGGACCCTTGGGTTCCTTGTAATGATGTTAGTAGTTGAGTCGAGAACGATCTTGAACGAACCTGCCATGCTAGCCGAGGTGATGACGTCACACCGATCAATGAGTTCCTCCATTGCGTCATCATTCAGATCGGGGCAAGAATAACGGGGTCGTTTTCGGCCTATTCCCTCCATGGAGAAGACGATCGAACAATGGCAGAAGGAAGGGTGAAGGAAAATGGAGGAGGGAGGAAGAGCGTGCGACGGCAGTTCCAAATCGAGAGGGAAAGGCGGAGAGTCGATGGACGGTTGCCACGGTACACGAAGAGGCACCCCGGCCTACATAGACGCCATTCGGAAATTGTACAAAAGGACTCACCGTCGTCTCACTGACATGTGGGAACGGGACCACATGTCAACGAAACATGGTGTGTAATTTCTCGTGCAAAATGCGATCTAGCCGCGTTGGCCCGAGGTGCCGCATTAGTTATCAACCTTTATTTTTTAATGGCGTGTCGTTCAGTTTTGAAGCACGACTAACTGGTACCGTATGCAGAGAAAATATAAACTACTCCACCTCTAGTACTAGTAGTATAAAAAAGATATATAGGCTGGAGCTTCAGCGCTTTCTTGCTAAGGGCTGCCCACTTGCTTCTCACACAATCACCCTCTCTCCAGATCTAAAAAAGACGGCCTCTCTCTCCCTCCTCACCGGTGGTCACAGATCCGCCGGGAAGAAAAGGATGTGCAGCGTTGATGCACTCGTTGTCGGCGAGCGAGGTCACGCACTGACGACAAGGCCGTCCTCTCAGACCTAGCGCCCGCGCGGGATGGCCTCCGTCCCCAAGCTTTCTGCCGTAGTGTGTGCGGAGGACGACGACCACGAGCGAAGCCACTTCCCGCCGAGCCTCAGGTATGCTACCTCTTTTCGAACCATACCCTTGTTCTATTGCCCCATCTGCCACGTCGCTGCATGTGGATCTTTTTCCACTCCGCCATCTTCCCAATTTGCTATCCTCTGCTCTGCTGGTCACGCAGACGAAACCCTTAACTTGCACTATTAAAGGAAACCCTACTTCATGCAGACTAATCCATGTCTGGGTTGAATAAGGAAAGGAAGGGAGACTGTACTGTCCAAGAGACTAGGCATCGAACCCGCATCTAGGTTGAAAAGGGGGAAATCAGTAGCTAAAGAGAACAAAAATGGGACGTAATCCACATATGCTGCCTGGATATTTGTTGCTCTGGGCAACCATACCTCCCTCATCACTCTATGCGTCCGTCGAGGTACATCGTACTGGTGCGCCCACTGTCCGAATGGGCCTCCCATGCTCTTATTGCCACTTTTTTGCTGTTAGTATAACGCCAGCGGTCAAGTCAACCAATGCTACTGCTAAAGTGATGCCACATTTAACTAATGCCGCACTCAGTCTAATGCCACCGATAAATTTAAGCAATGCCATTTAATGTCGCTGGATTATTTCAGGGTTAGCTGTTGATTGTGGATGTATTAAAGATTTTTCAGCTAAGGCATTCTAATGTTGTTGCCCAGCCAGTATACCAACGATGAATCTTGTTACTACCTTCAGATTTTTACACTGTTAATTCTTATAGATTACTTACCTCACTTTCATGAGATAACTCAATTTTTTTGTACAGTGTCAAGAGGAAAGGTCAAGAGTGGGCACCTCCTCCTCCGGCTGTTCTCTTGATTCGTTCGATCAAGTTTTTATGTTTGATCGATTATCAAGATTGGGAGAGCAATTTTTAGGTCCCCTCGAGTTCGAAATGATATTTACCTTGAAGGTACATGGTTTGCAATTTTTTATACTATCATTAGTTAATAATGCTAGTTACCTTCAGACTTTTGTATTTGGTTTAATGCTCTTGCAAACTAGTATACCAATGCTGAAACTTGTTACCTTTACATTTTGTATTGTTAATTCTTATAGAAATCTTCCAGTGCTAGAGCTTATGGAAATCTGTTCAATAAAACCATTGTACAGTACCATGTAATAAAATAACTACTCTATTGTTGCACTAGCCACTGGATTAGTGTATATTTGTACTATTCGAATGGTGTTGCATTAGCGTATGGACATATATAAAGTGTGGCAAGCTTTCCCAGATATGTGTTCAAGAAAACTACTACCTGTTTTTCTAAATACTAGACGTTTGGGTACTTTAAATTGAACTGCGAAAATTTCTTATATTAAGGAACATAGGGTGTAGAGTTCACTCAAATTATCCCGGTAAAGCTAGTCACACCTTTGTTAAAATTAATATTCATTATGTTATCGGAGGAGGTCTAAGGCGGTGATGGCATTTTATTTTAGTTGAACTGCACAAAATATGCTTAAAAGAAGAGGAAAGGTCGGGGATGGCTCAATTTTTCAGAAAAAACTATGTAAGCCTTCCTGACATCGGCCATTGTTGCCTTATTTATTCCTTCAAACAGGTGGTTAGAAACAGTCTTGCTACCTTTTCCCATTAAGAAATTGGAATGCTTATATTTGTGAGTCCATGTTTCAACTAGTGCCACTTTTATAGTAATCACACTTTCAATATCTATGCAAACAGGGATGCTCTATTTTAGTGGAACTGCACAAAAAGTCCAAATGGTTCAACATTAGGAGCATGTTTTCTTCCAAACCTTTATATCCAATTGGTGGCACTATGAGCTGTTCATTACGAAGGTACATGGTTTGCTACTATCTTGCTACTCTTTTAGTACTGTCATTAGATAGTAATACTAGTGGGTTGCATGAGAATTTATTGGCAGGGTGGACCTATACTGGAGGTGCAGGACAGGATTCAATGATTGGATGCTCAATTTCGGTTGTATCGATTTCACCTCTTCCATCACTGCGAACATGGATATCCTTGGTATGATGAAGAATAGGCGCTATATTTCTGCTCTGAACCAGCAAATCAATTCAGTATGAAATTGTCCAGGGCAAAACATGACTGTATCAAATTGTCCAGTGCAAAACATGACAGATGCTAAGCAGAAGAGACATGTTTAAACCAAAAATACAAGGTGGGGTATATGTTTACTAGCTGCTTGATATTGTGCAGACAGAGATGTCTGCCCGTTGCTACTTGGCAAACAAACAAAGTGACCGCAATTTTGGTTGAACTGCACAAGAGAATAGTATAGTCACTGCATGCAGTGCCACTTGAAAATAGACACAGAAAGATTGGATAGTCACTTCATGGACTGCAGAAAAGTGGTACTGTACTATTTATTGGCCAACACTAGGTGCTTCATTGCTTTGGTCTGATTATACAACGGGCATCATTTTGCCTAAGTTAAAGTTTGTATTCCGTAAATAGTCTCGCCGTGTGATTGAGAGAAGACCAAATCATATTGAAGTGGATGTTCCTCCATCATGTGTGGTTCATTCTCATGGTTCCAGCTGTTGGTGAAACTAGTTACGTTTGCAAGAGGTATTGTAGACTTCACAAACAAATTTGTCTTTCATTCTGTACTGAATGTTGGCCAAGAGAAGCATCCATGTTAGTAGGAAGAACAGATGTTTTTTCTAGATATTTGCTTTTGGAGCTACATATTTGTATATGATATGTGAATCATTGAGATGCATTAACATGTTGATCTTATGTATGGGAATCATACTAGTTGGTTTTGAATTTGGGCTCCTAATGTGAACATATTACAATGCCAGGCCTGTGAGTCTCGTGTGAACATTTCAAACGGATCGGCTCTTACTGCTGTCCACATCATGATCCTTATTTCTGTGTTCTTAGTGTTTACAAGTTACTAGCAGTTCCTTATTTCTGTTCGCTTAGTGTTTACAAGTTATCGATCAATCACTAGCTAGCCTACTAATGCGCTCCTGGCAGTTTTAGTTGCGACGCAAGATCCGAAGTGGCAGTTTTTTGAGTAAAAATGCCTACCTCTGAAGAAACTGACAAGCTGCTCTGAAGAAAATGCCATGCAAATCTAAAGAAACTGCCAGCAAAAACGTTCGCAAATGCCCTATCTCCCAGCGAACGTTCATCAGCTAATGCGATCGTACACGTACACCATCCGACCTACTCGATCCTACACGTACACTATCCGACCTACTCGGTCCTACACGGATAAATAGTGGATCACGCATGTACTACCTCCTTTCCGGTTTGCAGGGCTCAATTCAAAAAACGACCTACTCAATCCTACACGAATAAATAGCGGATCACGCATGTACTACCTCCTTTCCGGTTTGCAGGGCTTAATTCAAAAATCTCACCAACCAAGGTAGATGATGAGTGGTGGAATCATTTTTGACAAGGAGGGAGTACCTCATCTGGATGATTCGAGTGCACTCGTTTGACTGTCACGCCGACGTGCGACCCAGCATGGACGGGACGCACCACTGACGGGACGGGTCGGCACAGTCATAATTTCAGTTTTTTTAGTTTTTCACGGCAAGCTGGCGCGCTAAGCCATGCCTGCTTATGCATTGAATTCTGATGACCGCGATGACTGCCGCGTTTCCCGCGACACGCTGGTTCGCCTACCTTCCGCCTATAATTACTGTTTCCCGGGCTTCTCTGGTGGCACCATCACCCAACTCACCCTATCCTCATAAGCCCCCACCGGCCCGACGTTGCTCGCCACTTATCCTCGCTCTCGCCACGTCCGCCATGCCCCTGCCCGTCCGCGATAGGCGACGCTAGAGGCAGTCACCACCGGAACTAGTGTTCGGTTTTTCACTGGAAGGCAGACGGAGGGAGGAGGCATTCTATCGGTCTTTAGATGGCAATGCGGAGTATGAGGAGTTGTTGGAGCGCGACCGCCTGGGGGAGGAGCAGCGTCTCGCCGATTTTCGCCACCAGCGGGACATGGAGAAGCAGCGCACCGACGCTTTGAGTCGTGAGCAGAGCGCCCGCAACTGGGCCGACTACGTGGAGGCCGGCGCCCGGCAAATAGCCCTAGAGGCTATCGGGCACGCACGCGTTCGCGACGCTGAATTTTACTACAAGCTCGTCAAGTGGGTTTCCCGTTTAGAAGCCGAAGCTTCGGTGGACCACGCCGGCATGGAAAGGGCCAACGCACGCGAGCAACACGCCCTATCGCACCTCTGGCAAGTCCGAGGCGAGGCGGAGGATGCTGGTGCCGGCGTTTAGCGTGTACCGCAGATGGCGGCCGGCATCGTCTAGTTAGCTAAGAGTATGTTAGAACTTGTACACTACTAGAGTATTAGAGGGAGTAGATAGTTAACTTGGCTATGATGGTTGTCAACCTGGAAGTTTAGTACTCTATATCTGGATCAGACCTGTTACTTTGCTCTGAATGTTGAACTTTCCATTTGAACGTCTGGAATGGGCTGTTATTTTTTTAAATGGGTTGTATTTGTCCGCCACGGGTTTAGAGGCTGACTTGTGGGCCTACCAGGTTGACGCGTACACAATCAGGAGATGATTGTATGTGGAGAGGATGACAGCAGGGACCCACCAAGGTCATGGTTGTACGCAAGCAAGTGCCTCCTTATTTCAAGCCAATAAAAAATGGCTCCTCCTAATGGATTTCTGACATCTGGGTCCCATGACATTGTCAACGTAGTCAATAAACGAGAGAATTGCACAACGAGCGGCTGACACCAGGGACCCTGCAGCTCGCCTAGATATTTTTGTTTTGGGTTAATTTGATAAATGCCACTCCAAATCTAGTGATTCCGAGAAATTCCACTGCAATTTCCAAACTTTGAAAAATGCCGTTTCATGCCATTTCCAGTGGAATTTTTTGAAGTCTGGAGTGGCGTTTTTCAAAGTTTGCAAAATTTGCAGTGGCGTTTTTCAAAGTTTGCAAAAATTGCAGTGGCATTTTTCAAAGTTTGGAAATTGAAGTGGCATTTTTATGAATCGCCATAATTGGAGTGGCATTTATCTAATTTGTTTTTGAGACGGAAGCAGGGTGACAACTGGGCTGTGCGGGGCACTCTGCCCTGTCTAGATAGCCTTTTCTTTTATGTTTACCACAGACCAGCCCAGTAATTTTTTTCTTTCTTTCTGAAAATGGCTAGCCCAGTTTTTTTGTGATTTGTCAAGTAAGTCGCTTTGTCAGGCCTGTTGGGCTGCAAATCTTTCAAGACGAGGAGAGCTTCATTCGGCTGGCCGAGAAAATGGCCTACCAGCAATGAGAAATGGGTTGTACATTTTTAAAACACATCAAACCGGTAATTAGTCTTAAATTTCTTTTTTTCATTTTGAGATTTTAAATTGCGTTGATTTTTATGCATGGACAATTTGTTGGATTTTATATTGATATACATTTATTTCTAAAATCAGTTTGAATGTGACTCGAAATTTAGGGATTAAAAACAGTTCGGACCGCACCGAAATATGCAAAATTTCGTATAATTTTTAAACCGTGGCCACAATATGGGTTGTAATGCTAACAAAAAGATTATGGGCTCCAAAAAACCTTAATAATTAGAAAATGGGCTGTAAATTATTAGAAATAATGGCAGATGGGTTGTATGATGTTTTCCACAGATTTGAGGCTTTCCTAAAAAAAGGTTGACGCACAAGCAGTGACTATTGGGTGTCCATCCAACGGCCGTCGTGCTTCCTCAATCTCTGCTCTTCCTGCTCCAGCCGCTCAAACAACCGTCGGCGGGACTGCCTGCTCCCTCCTCCCACAGCCGGTTGAGCTGCCGCACAGGCCTCACCGCCCCACCGTACTCCCATCGTTGGCCTAGCCATTCCTCTACTCACCCACACCTGCTGTTATTCTCCGGCGATGGCAGATGAAGCAGTAAACCCTCGTACTCCCCTCCACATGGGAAACAACTGTCGAGTCTTCCCTGGCTCCGTGTCGTTCCCTTCGCCTCGCCGTCATCCACCGCCCTGGTGCTCTCGGCGCGGCGTGGTCAACATGGCCAATGATCGACATGCATCTGAAGTGGACTCTACGTGGAGAGGCTGACAGCTGGGTCCATGGCCGCACGCAAGGAAATGCCTCCTTATTACACGCAAAATAATGATTCCTCCACCTGACATCTAGGACCCACCGAAAGGACCTCTGTATTTCGCGAAAAAATGTTCCCGCCGCTGACAGCTCGGACCCACCAGCTATATCTTCGCAAGCAAGGAAGTGCCTCCTTATTACGCACAAAAAAATGAATACTCCCCCTGCTAGCTGGGACCCAGCATAATGGGAGGCTGACTTGTGGGCCTACTAAGTTGACGGGGACGGAGGGCTTTGTCAACTTAGTCAATATGAACGATTCTAGCTCCAGTGACCGTACAATGTCCATCCAACGGCCGTAGTGCTTCTTCAACCTCTGGTCTTCTTGCTCCAGCCGCCCAAAGCAGCGCCGGTCGTGCCGCCTGCTCCTGCCTCCCGTGGCCGGCTGTGCTGCCGCAGAGGCCTCACCGCCCCCTACTACTCCCACCGCTGGCCAGGCCCTGCGGCGACGGCAGCCTCACACCGTAGCCGAACCAGTGAACCCTCATACTCCTCTCCACGTGGGCATCCACTGCCGTGCCTTCCCCAGCTCCACGTCGTCCCCTTCCTAGGCCTCGCCGTCATCCATCGCCTTGGTGCTCTCGGCGCGGCGTGGTCAATATGGTCAACGACCGACTTCCATCAAAAGAGTACTGTACATGGAGAGGCTGACAGCAGAGTCCACGGCCGCAGGAAGGAAGTGCCTCCTTATTACGCGGAAAATAATGATTCATCCACCTGACAGCAGGGACCCACCAGACGAGCCACCGTATTTCACGAAGAAAACATTTCCCCCAGACTGTTGGGACCCACTAGCTATATCTTCGCATGCAAGGAAGTGCGTCCATATTACGGGCAAAAAAATGATTCGCACCCTGACTCCTGGGACCCACCAGCTACATCTTCGCACGCAAGGAAGTGCCTGACAGTCGGGACCCACCTGGTCGAAGCGTACGTAGCGTTGTCATTCTGGTCGCGAACGTGTACGTACATACGATCGGTCTGTTTGCAGGCTGCAGTGATGAACCGTGGCCGTGTAAGGAAGGGCACGTGTCGTAGTAGAGGCGCGCACGTGTGTCGCAGTATAGGCGTGCACGTAGCATGTACATGTACGTACAGCGGCCAGGATGCAAGAAAGTAAATACAGCCACGTACGTACATATGGGCGGGGTCTCGAACGCCTACTCGCGCATATATATACGAACGGCCAGGCCTTGTGTACATGGAGAGGCAACGGTCGACAGCAACGGCGTCCTGTTCATCGGGCAGCGAACCGGCTGGGTCGGAACGGAGAAACAACGTCATGTTTATTGGGAGGCAACCGACTAGGTCGGAATACGTCGTGTTCATCGAGAGCCAACCGGCTTGGACGGAACAGCCGATGGAAACGAGGCCTGGCGTACCGCAAAACGGAGGAAACGGCCTTGTGTTCGACCGGCCACAGTCGAAACGAGATCCTGTTCATCGGGAGGGGTCTGGCGTACCGCAAAACGGAGGAAACGGACCTCCTACGGTGGAAACGGGGTCCAGTTGATCGGGAGGGGTGTGACGTACCGCAAAACGGAGGAAACGGACTTGTGTTGGAGCGCTACGGTCGAAACGGGGGTCCTGTTCATCGGGAGGGGTGTGGCGTACCGCAAAACGGGACTCCACGGGATACTGTTCATCTCCACCGTCGACCTTTTCCAGCCTCCACGGGCTACTGTTCATCCACCGTCGACCTCCTCCAGCCTCCACCTGCGACTATTCATCCACGGGCTCCTGTTCATCTAGCCTCCACCGCACGCTCCTCCACCGGCTACTGTTCAACCAGCCCTCCACCGGCTACTGTTCATCCAGCCCTCCACGGGTCCTGTTCATCCAGCCCTCCACGGGGTCCTATTCATCCATCGGCTCGATCGATCAGGGTACTGTTCATCCAGCGGCAACGGCCTCTACTACCACGGTTCATGTTCATCCAACCCCCACCGGGAACTGTTCATCCAAACCCCCCAACAACACTCACTGTTCATCGAGAGGCAGCATCGATCGGCTGCAGTTAGCAGTAGTAGCGAAGGAATCACTCGGGTTCAGTTAACAGCAAGGGATCGATCGCTCGGGTTCAGTAACGTAGCTAGTGCAATCGCTCGGGTTCAGTTAGAGCCCAATGCCTCGCTCGGGTTCAGTTAGAGCCCAAAGCCTCGCGCACACGCGTGTACGTACGAGAGAAACGCGCATCGCTCGGCCCCTACCACCCACCGTAATCGGGAACTCCCCCGATATTTTCCTCGCCCTCGCTTCTACCACAGTTTTTTCCGTCATGGACGGCCCAAAGAATGTCATGCAGCTGCGTCTCCTGCCCGCCCAGGACGAAAAACCCTCTGTCATGATTTTTTGTCATAGAAGTAGGAGCCCACTACATCTATGATGATACCGGGTTTTGTCACAATTATCGTCATAGAGGTGGCATAAGTATGACAGAAAAAAAATTGTCCGGCCCAAAATGTCACGGATATGTCTTTTTTCTGTAGTGAGGGAGGCTAACCAGCCCACAAGGGGCTGGCACACCCCCCACAAGGGAGGAGGCCGAATTGGATTAGGGAAGGGGCGGCGCCCCCCTTTCCTTCTCCTACTCCCTCTCCTTTCCCCCTTTCCCCCTCCGGAAGAAGGAAAAAAGGGGGGTGAATCCTACTAGGACTGGAGTCCTAGTAGGACTCCCCTCTCCCTGGCGCGCCCCTGGTGGCCGGCCTCCTCCCCTCCTCCTTTATATACGGGGGCAGGGGGCACCCCAAAGCACAACAATTGTTCTCTTAGCCATGTGCGGTGCCCCCTCCATAGTTTACTCCTCCGGTCATAGCGTCATAGTGCTTAGGCGAAGGCCTGCGCGGATCACATCACCAATATCGTCGCCATGCCGTCGTGCTGACGGAACACTCCCTCGACCCTCTACTGGATCAAGAGCTCAAGGGACGTCATCGAGCTGAACGTGTGCTAAACACGGAGCTGCCGTACATTCGGTACTTGGATCGGTTGGATCGTGAAGTCATTCGACTACATCAACCGCATTAACTAAACGCTTCCACTTTCGGTCTACGAGGGTACGTGGACACACTCTCCCCTCTCGTTTCTATACATCTGTTAGATAGATCTTGCGTGTGCGTAGGAAATTTTTCGAATTACTACGTGCCCCAACAGTGGCCTCCGAGTTAGGTCTATGCGTAGATGATATTTGCACGAGTAGAACACAAAGAGTTGTGGGCGATAATAGTCATATTGCTTACCACCAACGTCTTAATTTGATTCTGTGGTATTGTTGGATGAAGCGGCCCGGACCAACATTACATGACCGTGTTCATGAGATTGGTTCTACCGACGTGCTTCGCACACAGGTGGCTGGCGGGTGTCTGTTTCTCCAACTTTAGGTGAATCGAGTTTGACTACAGCCGGTCCTTGTTGAAGGTTAAAACATCACACTTGACGAAAAATCATTGTGGTTTTGATGCGTAGGTAAGAACGGTTCTTGCTAGAAGCCCGTAGCCGCCACGTAAAACTTGCAACAACAAAGTAGAGGACGTCTAACTTGTTTTTGCAGGGCATGTTGTGATGTGATATGGTCAAGACGTGATGAGATATAAATTGTGGTATGAGATGATCATGTTTTGTAAAAGTTATCGGCAACTGGCAGGAGCCTTATGGTTGTCGCTTTATTGTATGAAATGCAATCGCCATGTAATTGCTTTACTTTATCACTAAGCGGTAGCGATAGTCGTAGAAGCAATAGTTGGCGAGACGATAACGATACTATGATGGAGATCAGGGTGTCAAGCCAGTGAGGATGGAGATCATAACGGTGCTTTGGAGATGGAGATCAAAGGCACAAGATGATGATGGTCATATCATGTCACATATTTTGATTGCATGTGATGTTTATCCTTTATGCATCTTATTTTGCTTAGTACGGCGGTAGCATTATAAGATGATCCCTCACTAAATTTCAAGGTATAAGTGTTCTCCCTGAGTATCACCATTGCTACAGTTTATCGTCCCGAGACACCACGTCATGATCGCGTGTGATAAGACCTACGTTCACATACAACGGGTGCAAGCCAGTTTTGCACATGCAGAATACTCGGGTTAAACTTGACGAGCCTAGCATATGCAGATATGGCCTCGGAACACTGAGACCGAAAGGTCGAACGTGAATCATATAGTAGATATGATCAACATAGTGATTTTCACCATTGAAAACTACTCCATCTCACGTGATGATCGGACATGGTTTAGTTGATATGGATCACGTGATCATTTAGATGACTCGAGGGATGTCTATCTAAGTGGGAGTTCTTAAGTAATATGATTAATGGAACTTAAATTTATCATGAACTTAGTCCTGATAGTATTTGCAAATTATGTTGTAGATCAATAGCTCGCGTTGTAGCTCCCCATTTATTTTTGATATGTTTCTAGAGAAAACTAAGTTGAAAGATGATAGTAGCAATGATGCGGACTGGGTCCGTGATCTGAGGATTATCCTCATTGTTGCACAGAAGAATTATGTCCTCGATGCACCTCTAGGTGACAGGCCTATTGCAGGAGTAGATGTAGACGTTATGAACGTTTGGCAAGCTCGGTATGATGACTACTTGATAGTTTAGTGTGCCATGCTTTACGGCTTAGAACCGGGACTTCAAAAATGTTTTGAGTGCCACGAAGCATATAAGATGTTCTAAGAGATGAAACTGGTATTCCAGTCTCATGCCCGTGTCGGAGGTATGAGACCTCTGACAAGTACTTTGCCTACAAGATGGAGGAGAATATCTCAACCAGTGAGTATGTGCTCAGAATGTCTGAGTACTACAATCGCTTGAATCAAGTGGGAGTTAATTTTCCAGATAAGATAGTGATTGACAGAGTTCTCTAGTCACTATCACCAAGTTACTGGAACTTCGTGATGAACTATAATATGCAAGGGATGACGAAAACAATTTCCGAGCTCTTCGCGATGTTGAAATCGGCGAAGGTAGAAATCAAGAAATAGCATCAAGTGTTGATGGTTAACAAGACCACTAGTTTCAAGAAAAAGGGAAAAGGGAAAGAAAGGGAACATCAAGAAGAATGGCAAGCAAGTTGCCACTCCCGTGAAGAACCCCAAAGCTAGACCCAAGCCTGAAACTGTGTGCTTCTACTGCAAAGGAAATGGTCACTAGAAGCGGAACTACCCCAAATACTTGGCAGATAAGAAGGATGGCAAAGTGAACAAGGTATATGTGATATACATGTTATTGATGTGTACTTTACTAGTGTTCATAGTAACCCCAGGGTATTTGATACCAGTTCAGTTGCTAAGATTAGTAACTGAAAACAGGAGTTGCAGAATGAACAGAGACTAGTTATGGGAGAAGTGACGATGTGTGTTGGAAGTGATTCCAAGGTTGATACGATCACCATCGCGCACTCCCTCTACCTTTAGGATTAGTTTTGAACCTAAATAAATGTTATTTGGTGTTTGCGTTGAGCATGAATATGATTAGATCATGTTTATTGCAATACGGTTATTCATTTAAGTCAGAGAATAATTGTTGTTCTGTTTACATGAATAAAACCTTCAATGGTCATACACCCAATGTGAATGGTTTATTGATTCTCGATCATAGTGATACACATATTCATAATATTGATGCCAAAAGATGAAAAATTGATAATGATAGTGCAACATATTTGTGGCACTGCCGTTTAGGTCATTCTGGTGTAAAGCGCATGAAGAAACTCCATGCGGATGGACTTTTGGAATCACTTGATTATGAATCATTTGATGCTTGCGAACCATGCCTCATAGGCAAGATGACTAAAACTCCATTCTTCGGAACAATGGAGTGAGCTACTGACTTATTGGAAATAATACATAACGATGTATGCGGTCCGATGAGTATTGAGGCTCGCGGCGGGTATCGTTATTTTCTGACCTTCACAGATGATTTGAGCAGATATGGGTATATCTACTTAATGAAACACAAGTCTGAAATAGTTGAAAAGTTCAAAGAATTTCATAGTGAAGTGGAGAATCATCGTACCAAGAAAATGAAGTTTCTACGATTTGATCGCGGAGGCGAATATTTGAGTTACGAGTTTGGCCTTCATATAAAACAATGTGGAATAGTTTCACAACTCACGCCACCTGGAACACCACAGCGTAATAGTGTGTCCGAACATCGTAACCGTACTTTATTAGATATGGTGCGATCTATGATGTCTCGTACCGATTTACCACTATCGTTTTGGGGTTATGCATTAAAGACAACTACATTCACTTTAAATAGGGCATCATCTAAACCGTTGAGACGACACCGTATGAACTGTGGTTTGGCAAGAAACCCAAGCTGTCGTTTCTTAAAGTTTGGGGTTGCGATGCTTATGTGAAAAAGCTTCAGCATGATAAGCTCGAAACCAAATCGGAGAAGTGCGTCTTCATAGGATACCCAAAAAGGACTATTGGTTACACCTTCTATCACAGATCCGAAGGCAAGATCTTTTGTTCCTAAGAATGGATCCTTTCTAGAGAAGGAGTTTCTCTCGAAAGAAGTGAGTGGGAGGAAATTAGAACTTGATGAGGTAACTGTACCTTCTCTCGAATTGGAAAGTAGCTCATCACAGAAACCGTTTCTGTGATGCCTACACCAACTAGAGAGGAAGCTAATGATGATGATCATGAAACTTTAGATCAAGTTACTACCGAACCTCGTAGGTCAACCAGAATACGTTCCGCACCAGAGTGATACGATAATCCTGTTCTGGAAATCATGTTACTAGACCATGACGAACCTAAAAACTATGAAGAAGCGATGATGAGCCCAGATTCCGATAAATGGCTTGAGGCCATGAAATCTGAGATAGGATCCATGTATGAGAACAAAGTATGTACTTTGGTGGACTTGCCCGATGATTGGCAAGCCATTGAGAATAAATGGATCTTCAAGAGGAAGACGGAGGCTGATGGTAGTGTTACTATCTACAAAGCTCGAATTGTCGCAAAAGGTTTTCGACAAGTTCAAGGTGTTGACTACGATGAGAGTTTCTCACTCGTATCGATGCTTAAGTCTGTCCGAATCATATTAGCAATTTCCACATTTTATGAAATCTGGAAAATGGATATCAAAACGGCATTCCTTAATGGATTTATCAAAGAAGAGTTGTATATGATGCAACCAGAAGGTTTTCTCAATCCTAAAAGTGCTAACAAAATGTGCAAGCTCCAACGATCCATCTATGGACTGGTGCAAGCATCTCGGAGTTGGAATATACGCTTTGATGAGTTGATCAAAGCATATAGTTTTATACAGACTTGTGGTAAAGCCTGTATTTACAAGAAAGTGAGTGGGAGCACTACAGCCTTTCTGATAAGTATATGTGAATGACATATTGTTGATCAGAAATGATGTAGAATTTTCTGGAAAGCATAAAGGAGTGTTTGAAAGGATTTTTTCAAAGAAATACCTTGGTGAAGCTTCTTACATATTGGGCATCAAGATCTATAGAGATAGATCAAGAGGCTTGATAAGATTTTTCAATGAGTACATACCTTGACAAGATTTTGAAGTAGTTCAAAATGGAACAGTCAAAGTAGGAGTTCTTGCCTGTATTGCAAGGTGTAAAGTTGAGTAAGACTCAAAACCCGACCATGGCAGAAAATAGAAACAGAATGAAAGGCATTCCCTATGCCTCGGCCATAGGTTCTATAAAGTATGTTGTGCTGTGTACCAGACCTATTGTGTACCTTGCCATGAGTTTGGCAAGGGGGTACGATAGTGATCCAGGAGTGGATCACTGGACATCGGTCAAAGTTGTCCTTGGTTACCTAAGAGGACTAAGGAAATATTTCTCGGTTATGGAGGTAATAAAGAGTTACGTCGATGCAAGCTTTTACACCGATCCGGATGACTCCGTCTCAATTTGGATACATATTGAAAGTGGGAGCAATTCGCTAGAGTAGCTCCATGCAGCATTGTAGACATAGAAAATTTGCAAAATACATACGGCTCTGAATGTGACAGACCCGTTGACTAAACTTCTCTCACAAGCAAAACATGATCACACCTTAGTACTCTTTGGGTGTTAATCACATAGCCATGTGAACTAGATTATTAACTCTAGTAAACCCTTTGGTTGTTAGTCACATGGCGATGTGAACTAATTACATAAAGATGTGAACTATAGGTATTAAACCACATGATGATGTGAACTAGATTATTGACTCTAGTGCAAGTGGGAGACTGAAGGAAATATGCCCTAGAGGGAATAATAAAGTTGTTATTTATATTTCCTTATATCATGATAAATGTTTATTATTCATGCTAGAGTTGTATTAACCGGAAACTTGATACATGTGTGGATACATAGACAAAACACAGTGTCCCTAGTAAGCCTCTACTAGACTAGCTCGTTAATCAAAGATGGTTAAGTTTCCTAACCATAGACATGTGCTGTCATTTGATGAACAGGAAGACATCATTAGGAGAATGATGTGATGGACAAGATCCATCAGTTAGCTTAGCATAATGATCGTTAAGTTTTATTGTTATTGCTTTCTTCATGACTTATACATATTCCTTTGACTATGAGATTATGCAACTCCCGAAAACCAGAGGAATACCTTATGTGCTATCAAATGTCACAAGGTAACTGGGTGATTATAAAGATGCTCTACAGGTATCTCCGAAGGTGTTTATTGGGTTGGCATAGATCGAGATTAGGATTTGCCACTCCGAGTATCGGAGAGGTATCTCTGGGCCCTCTCGGTAATGCACATCATAATAAGCCTTGCAAGCAATGTGACTAATGAGTTAGTTACGGGATGATGCATTACGGAACGAGTAAAGAGACTTGCCGGTAACAAGATTGAACTAGGTATGAAGATACCGACGATCGAATCTCGGGCAAGTAACATACCGATGACAAAAGGGAATAACGTATGTTGTCATAACGGTTCGACCGATAAAGATCTTCGTAGAATATGTGGGAGCCAATATGAGCATCCAGTTTCCGCTATTGGTTATTGACCGGAGAGGTTTCTCAGTCATGTCTACATAGTTCTCGAACCCGTAGGGTCCGCACGCTTAACGTTCATTGACGATTTGTATTTTGAGTTATGTGTTTTGGTGACCGAAGTTTGTTCGGAGTCCCGGATGAGATCACGGACATGACGATGAGTCTCGAAATGGTCGAAAGGTAAAGATTGATATATTGGAAGGTAGTATTCGGACACCGGAAGGGTTCCGGAGTGTATCGGGTACATACCGGAGTACCGGAGAGGTTACCGGAACCCCCCGTGGAAAGATATGGGCCATAGGAGGGAGGCTAACCAGCCCACAAGGGGCTGGCACGCCCCCCACAAGGGAGGAGGCAATTGGATTAGGGAAGGGGGCGGCGCCCCCCTTCCTTCTCGTACTCCCTCTCCTTTCCCCCTTTCCCCCTCCGGAAGAAGGAAAAAATGGGGGTGAATCCTACTAGGACTGGAGTCCTAGTAGGACTCCCCTCTCCCTGGCGTGCCCTGGTGGCCGGCCTCCTCCCCTCCTCCTTTATATACACGGGCAGGGGGCACCCCAAAGCACAACAATTGTTCTCTTAGCCGTGTGCGGTGTCCCCCCTCCATAGTTTACTCCTCAGGTCATAGCGTCGTAGTGCTTAGGCGAAGCCCTGCGCAGATCACATCATCAACACCATCGCCACGCCGTCGTGCTGATGGAACTCTCCCTCGACCCTCTACTGGATCAAGAGCTCGAGGGACATCTGAACGTGTGCTGAACACGGAGGTGGCATACGTTCGGTACTTGAATCGGTTGGATCGTAAAGACGTTCGACTACATCAACCGCATTAACTAAACGCTTCCGCTTTCGGTCTACGAGGGTACGTGGACACACTCTCCCCTCTCGTTGCTATGCATCTCCTAGATAGATCTTGCATGTGCGTAGGAATTTTTTTGAATTACTACGTTCCCCAACAAATTAACCATCATGTCACCCCGGATCGACCAAAGTTGATGACCCTTTTGTAGGTTGTGTTTATAATTTTCTTCTTATTTTGTTGTATAGCTTAGGAGTTGTTGTCCAAAACCTTCTAGTGTTATGTTTGAGAGGGTTTCTCATATATATCATGGGAATTTTAATATTTTCTTTGTGCATAGCTTGTAAACTTACTATTTGGCTTTATGTTGAGTGGGTTGCTGGGCTTAGTCGTTCTCATCGTGGTTGTCTTCTAGTTCTATCTGTCACAACCACAAATGTGTGTTAATCATGCATTTGAGCTTCCCAAGCACAGCTATGGATCATCGTGTGAAGGAGAATGAAAGTCCCACGACTTGTGAAACGAGACCCCATCATTCAGGTGCCATTGATTCCCTATAATCCTTTGTACTTACTACATTGAGTGCCCTTGCTTCCCAAACATCATACTGAACCGCACTGGATCCTTGGGTGGAGTGTGGCTCTTGGAAACTTTCCAAAGGCAACGAGGTATGACTATTTTACTAATAATGTTGTTATCGACAAGCCGTTAGCCTGGTTAAGTGAGTAGTGAACTCGATGGATTCATGTCGGGATAGTAGCCCCCGATCATGTGGACGAGTTTTGCAAGACTGGTGTGGGCAGTTCAAGAAAAAAATCACGAATACACATGTGATTAGTATAAGCTGATATTTAAGAAGCTAAGTGTATAAATATACAAGATAACTAGTTGGTTGAAGCTCTGGGCCGTCGTGCTTGTAGTTGTGGAAAATGGGTCGTACGTACCATGACCTAGTTAATAGGGAGCCATGGCTGATGTGCTGGTGGAGAGACGTCCACCTCATCGCCTTAATCCCAGGGGAGCCAAACCGGCGCCAACGCTATTGTTAACAAGTACGGCCCATTTGTGCTCCAGCTCGCTCGACCACTCTCTTCGCCCGCTGGATGCTCACTCGCTTCCAAACTGGTTTTTTTTCGATTTATTCTCTTATTGATCTACTAGCAAAAAACATGTGATTTTATAATACTTTTGAAAAAAAATTGACCTTTTCCATTGACCGCTCACTGGTGAACAATGACCTTGAGTTTTGGAAGAAAAAAGTGCATGTATTTGAATTTCTTTTGAAAAGAGTTCATGAACTTCGAAAGCAAATCATGAATTTTCTTAACATTCATGAATTAAAAAATTTGACATATTCAAAAGAAGTTCACAAATTTGGAAAAAAATCGCGGCTTCAAATATTCATGAATATGTAAAAACAAATCACGAATTTGAGAAAAGTTCATGAGTTGAAAAAAAGATCATAAATTCGAAAAATGTTAATGAAATTAGAAAAAAAATTGTGGATTTGAGAAAAGTTCAAGTTACAGAAAAATTTGCAATATTAAAAAGTTTCAAAAAAACAAACAAAAGTTCACAAAAATGATTTTTATTGTGAAAAACAAAAGTTCTAGAAGGTTCCAAGACCAATGGAGGGAAGGAAATGAGCTGGCGGCCCATTAATCTAGCAAGCAAGTGGGTATGTCCCCCGTGCCAGTTACACACTATTTGACTCGGAAGGCACCAAATAGGATTTGGGACTGGTGGAGACTAGGGCAGTGTCGTGGTAACTTGCAGTCTCGTCCTCTCTGATGACTGAGGGTATTGACCTCCTTCTTACCTAAGGGCCTAATATGTATGTGTGGGTGTATCAAGCTAGGCGTGCCCGCCACTAGCTAGCTATTGCCATCTCGTAGATTTGGCATTCCCGTTGAAGCAACGAATTTTTTTCGATTGGTTAAAAATTTCAGTTACCACCGAAATTGTTGAATTTTTTGAAATTTTGGTGAACCATAAAATTGTTGAAACTTTGGCAAATTCAAAAATAATTTTGAAAAAAATCACAAATTTTTTGTTTAAGTTTGGAAATTTTGAATTTAAACACATAGATAAAGGAATACTTAGCACCTTTAGTATGTAAGACTTGTTTTGATTTACCGGTGAGTTTGGTATGCAAATATCCATTGGACCAGTTTCGAAGTTTGGCATGCGTAGTATTTTTGGAAAAAAATATTCGATATAAATTTAAATAAAAAATGAGACTTCTCGTACTTGAACTCTAGACCTGCAAATTATGTTGATCACTATAATCCGAGTGTCGGTGTGGAACGACACCTATGGGATCACAAGAATCCCTACTGCGGTTGCCGGGGCGCAGGATTGCAAGAAGAGCAGGATCAGTAGACACCACAAGGATCGTTTACCCAGGTTCAGGCCGCGAGGATGCGTAAAACCCTAGTCCTGCTTTGGTGGGTGTATTTCAGAGAGTTCTTGAGCTCTCGAACTAGCTGTGGTGAGTGCGTGGTTCGAAAGAGCCGAATCCTTCTCCAGTATGCCATGGGCCTCCTTTTATAGTCGAAAGGGGCTGCCACAGTGGCACACATGAGATGGAAAGGCGTACAGTGCCCTGAGCTTATCGCTCGTATTATAGGACAAGACACATTTAGTGCGTAGCGTAGGTGTCCCCTTGCTTTATTCGGGACGGGGGCGAGGCTCGTCCCGTCCGTCGCCGCTCCTCCTCGCTTTGACACGCGCCCTGGCCAGTGAGGCGCGTGGTGCCATGTAAGCAGGCAGACAGCTGAGGTGGCGCGGTGGTGGAGCCTTCACGAAGATCTGCATGCCGCCACGCAGGCGCTCGATGAGTTGGCCTGGGGGCTGCATGTTGCCACGCAGGTGCCCGCCCATCTGGTTGGTCTGGCAGCTGCATGCGAACGGCGGTGGAAGCTTGGTTGGCGCGGGCCTGGCGGTGGCCCTGCTGGCGTCCTTGGTGAGGGCCTTGCCGGGCGCCCCGGCAAGGGTCTTGCCATGCGGCCCGGCAAGGGTCTTGCCATGGCGTGCTGTCGTCCCCGGCAAGGGCCTTGCCGGGGGTCTGGTGGCCTTCCTCGGCAAGGATCTTGCCGAGGATCGTCGTCTTCTAATCCTCATCTGATCTTGAATATGTCTTCACGAAGATCTGCATGCCACCACAGAGGTGCCTTCCCGAGCCCTGGCCCCACGTGGATGATGGCGTCGGGGACTGTGGGCTCAAGGGTGGCTCGCTCTGTTGGTGTGGGGCGAGCTGCCCCGGCAAGGGTCTTGCCGGGGCTGCTGAGGCTGCCTCGGCAAGGGTCTTGCCGGGGGAACCTGCTTCGTCCCTCTACTCTTTGTGGTCTTGGCCTTGCGTTGCTCTGATTGTCTGGGGCTTTGGTCTTACCTTGGCTTACCTCCCCTGCTCTGTTTGGCGCGGCCGTAGGCGCGGTTCCGACTGCCCGTGCACAGGTATAGGGGTCCAAAAACGCACCCCTCTTTTTGTACACCGACAGGAGCCCCCGGGCCTGGGCCACACATAAGCGCGACACGTTGTTGGGCCAGGCCCAAAAACGATGCGCGGGCAGGTGGGGCGGTTTTTACCGCGGTAAGACTTTTCGCGCGCTGCGCTTCCCACGACCTACGCGCGCGGCG
Source organism: Triticum aestivum (assembly GCF_018294505.1). NCBI lineage: Eukaryota > Viridiplantae > Streptophyta > Magnoliopsida > Poales > Poaceae > Triticum > Triticum aestivum. The sequence continues at coordinate 416,654,049 of NC_057811.1, forward strand.
CGGCGTGGAGGGGTGTGCGTGACGTGGGCGGCATGTGTGGGGCGGTTTCCACACGCATGCGTCACATCACAGTAAAGAGGCGGCTCGCGCCTTCCCCGTAAAAGGAGGGAGGCGTGGAGGCGTGACTCATTTACTGAACGGGGCCAGGTCGCGGTCTTCAAGGCGTCCACTCCCCATGATCACGGGGTGGGGAGAGGTCGCTTCACCCGTCCCCTCGGTTCTGCACGCCCGCCACGCGTCCCTCATGCGCCTGGGGTGGTAAGCGGTGGAGGCGGGAAACCGGGCCGTCGCTGGTTGGGGCAGCGGGTCGGTCCTGATTCCCTGCGCCTCTGGTGGCTGGATTGGCCGAGCGGGGCGGCCGAGCCCCGACCCCGCCTCTTTATAAAGAGGGGGAAGGGGGATGGCGCCCCGCACTCTTCTATCATCTATCTTCTCTTGCTTCTGCTTCTCCCTTTCACTCGCCATGGAGAAGGGGAATCATGGTCCCTCGACGGTGGCGGCGACGGTCATCGCTCGACAGCACGTCCCTCCTCCTCCTGAGCCCGCGGTGGTGGAACCGGCCGTGAGGGGAAGGGGGAGGGGGCGAGGCCGGGGCAGAGGTCGTAGTGTTCAGGGAAGAGGAGGACGGGGCGGCGCGCCGGCCTTGCCCCCGCCAATGATGCCCTTCCCGATGGAGGGCCACGTTGAAGACCAGCCTTCTGAGTTCTTCATCAGGCTGTGCCGGCCTCCGCGTCGTCGCCTTCGTCTCCCCGCCCCGTTTGCTCGGGTGATGGAGCGTGACCCGCCCCAGACCCTCAGGTTGCACATGAGGGGCTGTGGGAACGGGGGCACGCGGGTCGACATCGACTTCCCGGCTCCTCGGGTTATGTACCTCCGCCGTGGATGGAAGACGTTCGCTTGCATCCACAGCCGGACGGCGGGGCTCGTCCTCTACTTCAAATTGATCGAGGACGGCCTGCTCTCCGTCAAGGTCTTCGGAGAGTTCGGGACTCGCCTGAAGTGCTGCATGGAGAGCTCCTCTGATGGAGATTCCGACGATGGAAGCTCTTCCTCGAGCGAAAGTGATGAGGAGGACAACGGGGCAGATGACGGGGATGAGTCCGACTAGGCGTCGGATGCCCCGCGCCTGGGCGGGTGCGGCAGCAGCAGCATCTACACCTGGCCGCTCCTCCGGCAGAGTTTTGCCGGGGGTGGGGCCAGCTCCTTGAACTTCTCGGGGCCGTCTCCTTGGGCGGCTGGCGTCGGGAGGCTGCGGAAGAGGAAGAGGGCGGGCGGCAAGGCCGTCAACTCGGAGTACGCGGGCACCAACGCCTTCGTCGCGTACTGCCGGTCCTTCCGCCTCGTCTTCCAGCTCCTTTCGCGGCACCATCATCACCGGCCTTCCCGTGGACGGCCACCGAGGTGTTCTCTTGGTGTTTTCTGCTGCTCGTAGCTTGCCTAGGCGCCCCATTTGTCCTCTCGCCTCCTTGACCTGCCTCCTGAGGAGAGGGACAAGAAAGGGATCACGGGCACCTTATCTCTTTTTTAATCTGTAAGCCTCCGGGCCTTGTTAAATTTATAGCTTGTAATCCCCTTTGTTCATGTTTTTCATTCCGTACGAACTATACCTATATGGGATGTTTTTAATGAAAAAGGGATGCTTGCCGGGTTTTTCGTTCATGGGTAAATCCCGCGACAAGGAGCGAATCCTTGTTATTGTTTAAGATAAACGTTTTTCGCCCAGCAACAGGCCTTGCCGTCCCCCCACTCCACTCGGCCGTTCTCGCGCTCTTGGCGGAGGCAGGGATGAAGTGGGCTTTAGGCTCCTCGTTCTACCTCCTTGCTGCCGCGGCTACAACCAAATCCGGACCCAGGAGATAATCCTTAGGTATAGGAAAAAGGGGAGCATGGCAGCTTAGAGATAAAAACGAGGTTTCACATGACCCAGTCCTGTTCCGAAATGCATGACAGAGGATAAAAGACTTATCTGGATCTGCAGCCCCCCCGGCAACCTCATCTTGCCGCGGTTGGATCCTTGTGCTTGCAGCCCCCGGCAACTCTGGTTTGTCGGGGTCGGGACATCGGTCTGTTTTCATTCTTCCAAATAGCTCAGCAGAAGTGCTCATGTGCCCTAAGAACCAAAAGATGACAAAAGAGAAACAGATAGACGCACACTCGACCTCTAAGCTAGGTGTGACGCCCCTGATTCAATCATACACTAATCATACACGCAAACGTGTACGATCAAGATCAGGGACTCACGGGAAGATATCACAACACAACTCTAAAACTAAAATAAGTCATACAAGCATCACAATACAGGCCAGGGGCCTCGAGGGCTCGAATACAAGTGCTCGATCATAGACGAGTCAGCGGAAATAACAATATCTGAGTACAGACATAAGTTAAACAAGTTTGCCTTCAGAAGGCTAGCACAAACTGGGATACAGATCAAAAGAGGCGCAGGCCTCCTGCCTGGGATCCTCCTAAACTAATCCTGGTCGTCGTCAGCGGCCTAAACGTAGTAGTAGGCACCTCCAGTGTAGTAGGAGTCATCGTCGACGGTGGCGTCTGGCTCCTGGGTTCCAGCATCTGGTTGCGACAACCAGGTAGAAGGGAAATGGGGAAAAGAGGGAGAAAAGCGACCGTGAGTACTCATCCAAAGTACTCGCAAGCAAGGATCTATACTACATATGCATGGGTATATGTGTAAAGGGGCCATATCGGTGGACTGAACTGCAGAATGCCAGAATAAGAGGGGGATAGCTAATCCTGTCGAAGACTACGCTTCTGGCAGCCTCCATCTTGCAGCATGTAGAAGAGAGTAAATGGTAAGTTCACCAAGTAGCATCGTATAGCATAATCCTAACCCAACGATCCTCTCCTCGTCGACCTGTGAGAGAGCAATCACCGGGTGGTATCTGGCACTTGGAAGGGTGTGTTTTATTAAGTATCCGGTTCTAGTTGTCATGAGGTCGAGGTACAACTCCGGGTCGTCCTTTTACCGAGGGACACGGCTATTTGAATAGATAAACTTTCCTGCAGGGGTGCACCACATAACCCAACACGCTCGATCCCATTTGGACGGACACACATTCCTGGGTCATGCCCGGCCTCGGAAGATCAGCACGTCGCAGCCCCACCTAGGCACAACAGAGAGGTCAGCACGCCGGTCTAAATCCTATGCGCGCAGGGGTCTGGGCCCATCGCCCGTTGCTCACCTGCACATTGCGAACGCGGCCAGAAGCAGACCTAGCCTAGCAGGCGTTCCAGTCCAATCCGGCGCGCGCTGCTCAGTCGCTGACGTCACGAAGGCTTCGACTGATACCACGACGTCGAGTGCCCATAACTGTTCCCGCGTAGTTGGTTAGTGCGTATAGGCCAGTGGCCAGACTCAGATCAAATACCAAGATCTAGTTAAGCGTGTTAAGTATCCGCGAATGCCGACCAGGGCCAGGCCTACCTCTCTCCTAGGTGGTCTCAACCTGCCCTGTCGCTCCGCCACAAAGTAACAGTCGGGGGCCATCGGGAACCCAGGCCCACCTCTACCGGGATGGAGCCACCTGCCCCTTCAGCCCCCATCTCCGAACAGTATCATAAGTAATGTAACAGTATAAAGTATATAGCATATGCCCGTGATCACCTCCCGAAGTGATCACGGCCCAGTAGTATAGCATGGCAGACGGACAAGAGTGTAGGGCCACTGATGGAATACTAGCATCCTATACTAAGCATTTAGGATAGAGGTAAAGGTAACAACTGTAGCAATAATGATAGGCTATGCAGCAGCATAGGATTAACCGAAAGCAGTAACATGCTACACTACTCTAATGCAAGCAGTAGAGAGAAGGAATAGGCGATATCTGGTGATCAAGGGGGGGCTTGCCTGGAAGCTCTGTTGCACAAGAAGAGGGGTCATCGGTGACGTAGTCGTACTCGGTGGCATCAGCGCCAGCCTCGGGGTCTACCGGGGAAGAAGAGGGGGGAAGAAACAGTAAATACGGAGCAAACAAAGCATCACAAAACATAACGAGGCAATAAGCGGTGCAAGGTATGCCCTAACGCGGTAGGAGGTGATACCGACGAAGGGGGGAAACATCCGGGAAAGTATCCCCGGTGTTTCGCCTTTTCGGACAAATGAACCGGAGGGGGAAAGTTGCATGTTTGCTATGCTAGGGATGTGTGGCGGACGAATGGGCTGCGTATCCGGATTCGTCTCGTCGTTCTGAGCAACTTTCATGTACAAAGTTTTTCCATCCGAGCTACGGTTTATTTTATATTAATTTTTAAAGTTTTTAAATCATTTTCTAGAATTTATTTAATTATTTTAAATCAACATTATCCAGAATAGTGTATGCTGACGTCATGACGTCAGCATGACATCAGCAGTCAACAGAACATTGACTGGGTCAAACTGACGTGTGGGTCCCAGCTGTCATACACTATTTAGTTAATTAACAACAGTTAATTAGGTTAACTATTTAATTAGGTTAATCTAATCAGGATTAATTAAGTTAATTATTAATTAATTATTTAATTAATTTTAATTATTTATTTATTTCATTAATTCCTTTTTATTTTATTTTTGTTCTGGGCGTGGGCCCCGTTTGTCATAGGCCCATAGGGGCCTATCGGGTTCGGGCGTGCGGGCGACGGTTTACACGCGCATTTGAGCGCCTGATTGGGCGCCGCGGGGCGAGGCCAGAGGCGAACGCCGGCGCCAATGGCAGCGACGCAGGCGGCCAGCGAGGAGGCCGGAGTGGAGCCGGGCAGGGGAGGGCGACGAGTGTGGCGCAGGTGGCGAGGGGAGTGGCGCTGCGCGCGGGCAGCACAGGCGGAGGCGGGACGCAATGGCGGCGGCGAGCAGCTGCGCTAGGTGAGGCCGTGGCCGGTGCGGGCGCGGCGATGCGAGCCGCGGCGAGCGGCCAACGTAGGGAGGCGGACCGCGGCGAGGGAGGCCGGAGCGGGGCGGCGAGTGAGCAGCGGCAGGGCGTCGGCCGCGGGGTGGAGCGCGAGGCGGGAGGTAGGTTGCGGGCGAAGGCGGGATGTAGGGGGGCGACAGCTGTGAGCGGAGCCGAAGCGGGGGTCACGGGCGTGGCGTGTCCAGGGTCGTGCGCACGCGGGGGATGAAGGTTGCTTTGCACCACATGAGTTTTGTAAAATATGAGAGCTGGCCCACAAATCACAGCACAATATATCCTACCACCAAAAACTAGTTTGGGGTAAATATCATTTCATATTTATTTTGTATTAATAAAAAGGTTATTAAATAATGTTTTCAGCCACTATTTGAGGTTGTTTAAGTCACCTATCAAATTTCAATAATGTTGTTTACAATTTTATCATAGCCTCTGATTTATCAACTATTTATTGAACATTTTAGTTTTAATATTTGAAAACTTTTATTGTTTGCTTGATTTTAAATTTTGAATTTGAATCGGTTTCGAACTAACGCGAGATTAGCAACAATAACCGAGGTGATGTGGCATCGTTAACGTGGGATTACTGTAGCTTAATTATCCGGGCGTCACAATTCTCCTCCACTACAAGAAATCTCGTCCCGAGATTTAAGAGGTGGAGCAAGGGGGAAAGATCTGGTTGCGAAATTCTAACGAATCTTCTTGGTCTGGGATGCTCTTCCCAAAGTAGTTGATCCTTTTCATTGATGTCTTTATTTCTCTGCTCCAGGTCATCATGATGAAGTCGGCGTCCTTTCTTCGGGAACTCCATCGTACTTACGAAAGAATAAAGGGTGGTTATATTCCGGGAGAACGGACCTCTGCAAGGTTGACTATCTTGTAGCTAACATCGGGGACGGTGGCGGAAAGTAACTCTCGAACTGAAACTTAAGAAAATATCGAGAGTAAAGTAAGGAGGTACCCTGAGAAGTTTCAAGCGGGTTGGCAATCGTTCGATGCCTGAAACAAAGTATGAAAGGGGTGCAGAGCAACGAGAATAAGTATTGCGTCTGATACCAGAATAGATTACTGGGAAAGTGACCCCGTGAATTACATACGAAGTCAAGCGCGAGGAATAACTTTGGCATCAGGGGTGTACAGGAGAGTCGGGTTTCGATCCTATGGAACTTGTGGGTTATGGGCCCATCATGTGGGTTAAAAGTAGAAGGAGCGGTGACATCTTGCACGGTCATGATATCAAGGCATGTCAGAGGGTAGCCTGTTAGTTATGTTGGCAACAACGGTGGTACCAAGGGTGAGGGACGAAGAGAACCATTTTCCTGCTCGTTAGGACGAGGCGGACCAATAGGCAAAGTTCTTGTCCATCGGTGGTTACCGGAATGTCATCAACAATAGTACAGGTTCTTACTGATAGACTTGTACACTGAGGTGTTTACATAAGCAGGAGAATATTACTGCTTATATCATATAGATCACAAGAAACGTTAAACCAACCAATGGAAAGGAAAATACAATTATCAGATTAAACAGAACAATGGAAAGGAAAATGTGTTTAAACACATATTTCAAGGGTATATCCTTCCCAAGGACAAGCATAGCATGATATCCATGACAGGATATACTGTAGAAAACTCTTTAGGTACGGGAGAGAATTTTCATGACATTACCCATACAGCGGTGTTTGGATAATTGAGCAGGAAACATTAGCATTGGGCTTCAAATGTTCCTGTTGAAAATCGGAGTACCATAGACATGCTTCGAGATAGCATTGACATGGTCAATAGGTGAAGATCGGACTTTGGAAACAAAAAGGATCCATCAGGAACAACTTATAGAATAAGTCTTACAATTTCCTCACGGAAGAATGACTAACCTTGCCAAAAAGGAAACTTATAACAATAGGTCCTCCGGCCAGGTGTGCTAGGCATGACATCATCTTACCGGGTCATACAAAGACCAATGTTATGACTCTTGGAAATATGTTCCAACCATCATATCTGACCGAGATTCAAATCTGATTGGTGTTAGGATACGTCAGACTCAGGATGCCTGAGAAGAAATAGGTGCAACACAATTTGATGAGATGACATTGTAAGATTCTTGGGAAATGAACGATGGAAGCGAGTTCCAAAACAAGAGATCATCATTAAACCAAGGAGAAGATTAGGGGGTGGCTGATGGACTCAGCGACAATTCATCGAGATAACCAACAAGATGGATTCCACAATTATGTGAACAAGGAGATAACATTTGTGAGATCAAATGTTATAATGATGTATGCTCGAGGGAAACATACACAATTAAACATTGGTTGAAAGGTGCACCCGAAATATGGCTTAGGTAGCACGATCAAGGTTAGAATGGTGATCCAATAACCAATAGTTAAAAATGAATTGTCAACCATTAACTTCAAAACAATAGGGTTGCTAGAAGTTTTGAATTCACACATCATAGTTAAATGGCTCGTATCCCGGTTAGAACAACACGGGGACCAAGATATGAACAGAGATGATGAGAAGTATTACTATATCAAGAATTCTTAAGAGGTGGTGAAATTCTCACAACCTTCTTAACATAAAAGATGGTAATACTCCAAGGTAGAACATAACATAAGTTGGATAGCAAGGATCTCAAGGTACAACACAAAATATGAACAAGTTTGTGTTGGAGGGAAAGCAATAATGTTGTCAATGATAACACAACTCATGGGGGGCAAGGATGGTACTTGTCATCATGAATTTGATTGATATCCTGGAAGGAGTCAAAATGTTGATGATGATCACGACAATTTGTTGTCGAGAGGATCCACGAAGAAGAAATTGAACATCGACTGCATCAAGCAAAAGGACTGATGCAACAAAAGATTATTTGTGCCACACATACGACACAAACTCGAAACGAAGCTTGCTGTTTAAGGACAAATGATATGACGAGGAAGATCGACGTAAGATTAGCTCACCGTCGAATTTTTATTTTTTTTTGCTCCGGGAAGAAAGACCATGTAGCACAGTTAAAATCGGCACGACAAGGATATAGCCAAGCAGGCTAGGAATGACGTGATTGAGTTCAAACTCGTAAGTAATGAAGGTTACCAAGAGTTGCTTAATCGTGATGCGGACTCGAGTCAGTTATCGGTGTCTTTGAGTGTTTAATAACTCAGAGCCCGTGAAAAATTGGAACCAATGAGAATGTAGCACTTGATGAGGAACTCATAAGAAGTTATGCAGTTCCGTGATAATCTTGAGATACCAGGGGGTAATACTCGACGACAAATCAAAGTAGAGGTTGGACTGGGGTATTACTCTACAGAAGACAAGTGCCTAAACTTGCACGAGAAATGGTATTTAAAGGAGAACATGGTCGGAAACCACGATCATAAATGATCGAACCACGGATACAAGATGAACTTATAACAAGGGCGTAATTATTTTTACGAGAAGCTTCCATGATAAGTTATACATCGTGTCCATGGGCATGAACACAAGGTTCAAGGTCGACGCCCACTTCTCCAATGCATGACCATTCATTCACTGCTCTATTAAAACTGATTTGAGTGTGAAAACCTACCTGGTGAATTACCAGAGGAGTATGACCCGTGAAAACTTTCGGGTTCATACAGATCAAGGAAGGCATATGCTCAACCCATCGGGCATCTTAGAAACATATACCACAAGCTTCGAGAGTAATTATCACTAGCTCGAAAGCAGAGCATGGTTGAGAAAGTAGAGGATACAGTTTTGCAAAGGCATTATGTATCCTAGGAAAGGCTCACAAGGTTATTGAATATGAAGGGTGGTGTCGGACAAAATTCAATAAAGGACCTAGCGGTCCCTAAGGGATTTGAGGTGAGCATCGGTACTCAACCAGAAGAAGAAAGAATGCAAGGAGATCTGATTATAGAAACAACTGACTAAGTCAAGCTCAAATTCAAAAGGAATTAAGATTTCCAAACCAAGGGATCAGAAGCAAACGCTCTGATAAAGGATGGATAATTTGAATAGACTTAAGGGTACAATCGACGACAATTTAATTGGCTGAGAACCAGCTCATGTTCAAAATGACGTCTGAGCCGGAAGGATAATTTTCAGGGAATAACTAATGATTGTGTGCACTCACGCACATGTTGAATCAACAAGATCAGAATGTCGATCACAAAGTATTTTAATGAATATTGCTAGACATATGGAAGTAACCATTATGCAAGCAGATAAAGAAGATCAAGAGCAATAGGCTACTGAGGATTTTGGAAGAGCCAATCTCATTTCGAAGAATTTTGCAAAACACCTGAACAACTGGGGATGAGCGGATAATCGGTAAGTGCGAGGAATTATCCGTAGGGGTATTTATGAGGAAAAGGAGATGCAAGGCAACAGACACAAAGGATTCTCGGAATATCCGAAGTATTTCAGGGTATCTTGTAATAACAAGATAAAATTGGAAATGAAGTTATGGACGACAAGTGTATGTAGCTTTCCATAGGGATTTATCGGTGGTATGGAATTGCAATAGCGAAGGGCACAAGGGTCTCGGGGAAACATCGGAGAGTATCTTCAAAATTTTCTGGTGCAGCAAGCGATCATCTAGACTGAAGGGGCTCTCCGGGAGAAAGTAGTTACGAGAACCTAGAGTCAGATTTTAGAAAATCATTTAACCCGAATAGAAGAGAGATCAGAACCCAGAGTATAGACGAGGAATAAAAGATCCTAATACCACCCGATGGCGACGTGGGCCCATAAGCCACACAGCCATGTTAGTAAAAGTTTTTCAATGACTAGACTCAACTTCGGCCAAGGAGTTGGAAAGGGGATTCCTACAGGCAGTCGGCTCTGATACCAACTTGTGACGCCCCCGATTCAATCATACACTAATCATACACACAAACGTGTACGATCAAGATCAGGGACTCACGGGAAGATATCACAACACAACTCTAAAAATAAAATAAGTCATACAAGCATCATAATACAAGCCAGGGGCCTCGAGGGCTCGAATACAAGTGCTCGATCATAGACGAGTCAGCGGAAGCAACAATATCTGAGTACAGACATAAGTTAAACAAGTTTGCCTTCATAAGGCTAGCACAAACTGGGATACAGATCGAAAGAGGCGCAGGCCTCCTGCCTGGGATCCTCCTAAACTACTCATGGTCATCGTCAGCGGCCTGAACGTAGTAGTAGGTACCTCCGGTGTAGTAGGAGTCGTCGTCGACGGTGGCGTCTGGCTCCTGGGTTCCAGCATCTGGTTGTGACAACCAGGTAGAAGGGAAAGGGGAAAAGAGGGAGAAAAGCAACCGTGAGTACTCATCCAAAGTACTCGCAAGCAAGGATCTAGACTACATATGCATGCGTATATGTGTAAAGGGGCCATATCGGTGGACTGAACTGCAGAATGCCAGAATAAGAGGGGGATAGCTAATCCTGTCGAAGACTACGCTTCTGGCAGCCTCCATCTTGTAGCATGTAGAAGAGAGTAGATGGTAAGTTCACCAAGTAGCATCGTATAGCATAATCCTAACCCAACGATCCTCTCCTCGTCGACCTGTGAGAGAGCAATCACCGGGTGGTATCTGGCACTTGGAAGGGTGTGTTTTATTAAGTATCTGGTTCTAGTTGTCATAAGGTCAAGGTACAACTCCGACTCGTCCTTTTACCGAGGGACACGGCTATTCGAATAGATAAACTTCCCTGCAGGGGTGCACCACATAACCCAACACGCTTGATCCCATTTGGCCGGACACACTTTCCTGGGTCATGCCCGTCCTCAGAAGATCAACACGTCGCAGCCCCACCTAGGCACAACAGAGAGGTCAGCACGCCGGTCTAAATCCTATGCGCGCAGGGATCTGGGCCCATCGCCCGTTGCTCACCTGCATGTTGCGAACGCGGCCGGAAGCAGACCTAGCCTAGCAGGCGTTCCAGTCCAATCCGGCGCACGCCGCTCAGTCGCTGACGTCACGAAGGCTTCGACTGATACCATGACATCGAGTGCCCATAACTGTTCCCGCGTAGTTGGTTAGTGCGTATAGGCTAGTGGCCAGACTCAGATCAAATACCAAGATCTCGTTAAGCGTGCTAAGTATCCGCGAATGCCGACCAGGGCCAGGCCCACCTCTCTCCTAGGTGGTCTCAACCTGCCCTGTCGCTCCGCCACAAAGTAACAGTCGGGGGCCATCGGGAACCCAGGCCCACCTCTACCGGGATGGAGCCACCTGCCCCTTCAGCCCCCATCTCCGAACAGTATCATAAGTAATGTAACAGTATAAAGTATATAGCATATGCGCGTGATCACCTCCTGAAGTGATCACGGCCCAGTAGTATAGCATGGCAGACGGACAAGAGTGTAGGGCCACTGATGGAATACTAGCATCCTATACTAAGCATTTAGGATAGAGGTAAAGGTAACAAGTATAGAAACAATGACAGGCTATGCAGCAAAATAGGATTAACCGAAAGCAGTAACATGCTACACTACTCTAATGCAAGCAGTAGAGAGAAGGAATAGGCGATATCTGGTGATCAAGGGGGGCTTGCCTGGAAGCTCTGTTGCACAAGAAGAGGGGTCGTCGGTGACGTAGTCGTACTCGGTGGCATCAGTGCCGGCCTCGTGGTCTACCGGGGAAGAAGAGGGGGAAGAAACAGTAAATACGGAGCAAACAAAGCATCACAAAACATAACGAGGCAATACGCGGTGCTAGGTACGCCCTAACGCGGTAGGAGGTGATACCGACGAAGGGGGGAAACATCCGGGAAAGTATCCCCGGTGTTTCGCCTTTTTGGACAGATGAACTGGAGGGGGGAAGTTGCATGTTTGCTATGCTAGGGATGTGTGGCGGACGAATGGGCTGCATATCCGGATTCGTCTCGTCGTTCTGCGCAACTTTCATGTACAAAGTTTTTCCATCTGAGCTATGGTTTATTTTATATTAATTTTTAAAGTTTTTAAATCATTTTCCAGAATTTATTTAATTATTTTAAATTAACATTATCCAGAATAGTGTATGCTGACGTCAGCATGACGTCAGCAGTCAACAGAACATTGACTGGGTCAAACTAGGTTAATTAGGTTAACTAGTTAATTAGGTTAACTAGTTAATTAGGTTAACTAGTTAATTAGGTTAATCTAATCAGGATTAATTAAGTTAATTATTTAATTAATTAACTAATTTTAATTATTTATTTATTTCATTAATTCCTTTTTTATTTTTTTTGTTCTGGGCGTGGGCCCCGTTTGTCATAGGCCCATACGGGCCTATCGGGTTCGGGCGTGCGGGCTACGGTTTACAGGCGCATTTGAGCGCCCGATTGGGCGCAGCGAGGCGAGGCCAGAGGCGAACGCCGGCGCCAATGGGAGCGACACAGGCGGCCAGCGAGGAGGCCGAAGTGGAGCCGGGCAGGGGAGGGCGACGAGTGTGGCGCAGGTGGCGAGGGGAGTGGCGCTGCGCGCGGGCAGCACAGGCGGAGGCGGGACGCAACGGCAGCAGCGAGCGGCTGCGCTAGGCGAGGCCGTGGCCGGAGCGACGGCGGCCGTTGCCGGTGCGGGCGCGGCGATGCGAGCCGTGGCGAGCGGCCAACGTATGGAGGCGGACCGCGGCGAGGGAGGCCGGAGCGGGGCGGCGAGTGAGCAGCAGCAGGGAGTCGGCCGCGGGGTGGAGCGCGAGGCGGGAGGTAGGCTGCGGGCGAAGGCGGGATGTAGGGGGGCGACAGCTGTGAGCGGAGCCGAAGCGGGGGGTCACGGGCGTGGCGTGTCCAGGGTCGTGCGCGCGCGGGGGATGATGGTCGCGGTGCACCACATGAGTTTTGTAAAATATGAGAGCTGGCCCACAAATCACAGCACAATATATCCTACCACCAAAAACTAGTTTGGGGTAAATATCATTTCATATTTATTTTGTATTAATAAAAAGGTTATTAAATAATGTTTTCAGCCACTGTTTGAGGTTGTTTAAGTCGCCTATCAAATTTCAATAATGTGGTTTACAATTTTATCATAGCCTCTGATTTATCTACTATTTATTGAACATTTTAGTTTTAATATTTGAAAACTTTTATTGTTTGCTTGATTTTGAATTTTGAATTTGAATCGGTTTCGAACTAACGCGAGATTAGCAACAATATTCGAGGTGACGTGGCATCGTTAACCTGGGATTACTGTAGCTTAATTATCCGGGCGTCACACTAGGGGTTAGTCGCTGCTGAGCACTATCAGCCCTAACCAAGGAAGAGACTCGACCTAGCATGCATGCTATGACTTAGGGCACCAGCGCTTCATTTATTTATGCTCAGGGTCTGCGCCCGGCTTTGTACAAAGGGTCACATGCCTTGTCGGCAAAGCTTGTACAAAAGGTGGCTTGCCGAGAGGCCCGGCAAGCCGCGCCGTACGGGTAAAACTTGCGAAGATGCTCGATGTTCCAGGAGTTGCTCACTAGGACAGCATCTTCGGTCACCAGGCGGACTGCGCCGGGCCTGGTGACTCGCATTACCCGATAAGGGCCTTCCCACTTTGGCGTCAAATTGTTGGAATTCTTGGCCGACTGAACGCGTCGAAGAACAAGGTCGCCTTCCTCAAAGCTTCGGGCATGAACCCTGCGGCTATGGTAGCGGCGCAAGGCTTGCTGGTAGCGTGCTGCTCTCACAGCCGCCCGAAGACGATCTTCCTCAAGGAGCGTTGCGTCATCTTGGCGCAACTTCTCTTGCTCAAGCTCATCATAAGCGAGCACTCAAGGTGACCCGTATATGAGTTCCGTGGGGAGAACTGCTTCTGCCCCGTAGACCAGGGAAAAAGGTGTCTGGCTGGTGGCTCGATTTGGCGTCGTCCTGATCGACCAAAGAACCGCCGGCAACTCATCAATCCAGCGCCTTCCACTCTTGTGCAGCTTGTCAAAGGTCTTCGTTCTCAGGCCTCGCAACACTTCAGCATTTGCCCTCTCCGCTTGGCCGTTGCTCCGTGGGTGTGCCACGGAGGCAAAACGAAACTTGCTACTGAGGTCTTGAATGTACTACATGAAGGTGTGGCTTGTGAACCGCGTGCCGTTGTCGGTGATGACTCTGTTTGGCACACCAAAACGGCAGACCAGTACCTTGAAGAACTTGACGGCTGACTGAGCAGTCACCTTTCTCACTGCTTCCACTTCCGCCAACTTTGTGAACTTGTCGATTGCAACGTACAAGTACTCAAAGCCCCCGACAGCGCGGGGGAAAAGGGCCCAGTATATCGAGCCCCCAGATCGAGAATGGCCAGGAGAGAGGGATTGTTTGAAGGGCTTGAGTTGGTTGATGAAGCTTCTTTGAATGGAACTGGCACGCTTCACACTTGGTTACTAGTGCTGTCGCATCCTGGAGAGCGGTGGGCCAGAAGAAACCTTGCCGGAACGCCTTCCCGGCAAGGGCCCTTGACCCTATGTGGGAGCCACATATGCCTCCATGTATCTCCGCCAACAGCTCCAGTCCTTCCTCCCGGGGGATGCACTTCAATTTCACACCGTTTGGCCTTCTCCTGTACAGGACGTCATCGACGAAGTGGTACAGGGCGGACCGACGGGCTACTTTTTCCGCTTCTTCCTGCTCCTCAGGAAGCTCCCCTGTTTGGAGGAATTGGACGGTATGTTGTGCCCATGCCGGAGCCTGGGGCTCGACGGCAAGGGCTAAAGGCATTTCTTCCACCATGGGAGCGGTTGTCTCTACAGCCAGGGTTTGACGCCCTGCCGGAGCCAGTTGCTCTTGGGCAGTCTCAGCGTCCGCGGCAACACCCTTGCCGGCAGCCCCAGGGGGCTCGGTAGGAAAGTACTTGTCGGGACCTGACTTCCTCCACTTGTTCTGCCCCGCTGATGGTTCGACGGATGGTTGAGTTAGCCGGAGCGAAAAGGTACCCGGTTCCACATGTAGCTTGAATGCGGCACGCTTTGACAGGTAATCGGCGGTGTCGTTCTCCGCTCGGGGGATGTGCTCCACTTGGATACCGTCAAAGCGTTCCTCCAGCTTCCTCACCTCATCTACGTAAGCTTCCATCAATGGGCTCTGGTAATCCTTGTTGACCTGTCTGACAACGAGCTGTGAGTCACCCCTGACGATGAGCTTCTTAACCCCGAGGTCTGCCGCGATCCTGAGACCGGCAAGCAATCCCTCATACTCAGCAGTGTTGTTGGTGGACGTCTCCCTGGGGAGGTGCATCTGGATCATGTACTTGAGGTGCTCTCCGGTGGGTGCGACGAGCAGCACACCGGCACCGGAGCCTTGCAGCGAGAAAGCCCCATCAAAGTACATGATCCAGTCGCGGTCTGCTTCCTTGCCGGGGAGAGTGGTCTCCTGGATTTCTTCATCAGGCGTCGAGGTCCATTCTGCAATGAACTCCGCCAAGACTCTGCTCTGGATTGTCGAGGTACTTTCAAACCTTAAACCAAAGCTTGACAACTCCAAGGCCCATTCCACAATCCTTCCAGTCGCATCTGGGTTGTGCAGTATCCGTTGCAATGGGAGGCGGGTGACGACACTGATTTCGTGGGCTTGGAAGTAATGACGCATCTTCCTCGAGGCCATAAGGAGGCCGAAGAGCAATTTCTGCACACCGGAGTACCTCGATCTAGCTCCCTGCAAGAGGGAGCTGACAAAGTAAATCGGGTGCTACATCATCTTCTTCTTCTACACCACCTCACTCGACTGCGCGGGCACTGCCTCGGTGGCATCAGACTCTGCCGGGGCCTCGCCTCGCCGGCACCAGGCCCTGCCGGGGGAATCTTGGGCTTGCCACCCGCTGGTTCTGCCGCCGTCACTGCCTCCTCATTGACCTCCCTCTGTGCCACCAGCGCAGCGCTGACCACTTGATTCGTCGCCGCCAGATACAGCAGCAACGGCTCTTGTGGTTTAGGCGCAACCAGTATTGGCATGGAGGAAAGGTATTTCTTCAGATCCTGCAATGCTGCCTCGGCTTCTGGGATCCATTCCATTGGGCCTGCCTTCTTCAAGATTTTGAAGAAAGGAAGGGCGCGCTCAGCGGACTTGGAGATGAATTGGCTCATGGCGGCAACGCAGCCGGTGAGTCGACGCACATCCTTGATCCGCTTGGGCGCCTCAATCTGCTCAATAGCCTTGATCTTGTCTGGGTTTGCCTCGATCCCGCGCTGCGACACAAAGAACCCGAGAAGCTTGCCGGATGGAACACCGAAGACACACTTCTCAGGGTTCAGCTTGAGGTTGATCTTGCGCAGGTTGGCAAATGTCTCTTCCAGATCTTGCACAAGAGTTGGCCCATCTTTGGTTTTGACCACTATGTCATCCATGTATGCCTCCATATTTCTATGGAGCTGAGGTTTAAAACCAATTTGGACTGCTCTTGCGAACGTTGAGCCAGCACTCTTCAACCCGAAAGGCATCCGTAAAAAGCAGTACGTACCACATGGGGTGATGAATGTTGTCTTCTCTTCATCCTCTCTTGTCATGAAGATCTGGTGGTAGCCCGAGTAGGCGTCGAGGAATGATAACAGATCACACCCGGCTGTGGAGTCAACAATCTGGTCGATGCCCGGCAATGGGAAGGGGTCTTTAGGACAAGCCTTATTGATATCTGTGTAATCAATACACAGTCTCCACTTCCCATTCGCCTTGCGCACCACTACCGGATTGGCCAACCACGTCGAGTGGAGCACTCCTCTCACCAAACCTGCCGCTTCCAACTTCCTGATCTCCTCTGTGATGAACTCCTGCCTCTCCAGAGCCTGCTTTCTGACCTTCTGCTTGACGGGCCGCGCATGGGGGCAGACAGCTAGGTGGTGCTCAATCACCTCCCTGGGAACGCCGGGGATGTCGGATGCTTGCCATGCAAACACGTCGACATTCGCCCGCAGGAAGGTGACGAGCGCGCCTTCATATTTGCTGTCGAGGGTGGAGCCCATGGTGAAGGCCCCTCCCGTGCCATCCTCCCTGACGGGCACCTTCATGGTCTGCGGCGGCTCGGCCCTGGATCTCTTGCTCTTGTCGGTAGAGCTCTCTGGCACATCCTAGACTGTAGCACAACACTCCGAGGAGGTGCACTTGACGGAGTGGGTGCGAGAGGTCTTGCCGGGCTTCTTCTTCCCTCCCGGGCCTTCAGCGGCAGGAGCAGGTGCTTTGACGGCAGCTGCTGCAACTGCTTCCCGGTAGAGTTGGTCGGCGCAAATCAGCGCGTCCTTCTGTCAGAGGGGACGGAGATGATGGTCAAGGGTCCAGGCATCTTTAGCATGTTGTAGGCATAGTGTGACGCCGCCATGAACTTGGCTAGTGCCGGGCGGCCGAGGATCCCGTTGTAGGGCAAGGGGATCTCGGCCACGTCGAAGACGATCCTCTCCGTCCTGTAGTTCAACTCTCTTCCAAATGTCACGGGCAGTGTGACCTTTCCCTTCGGCTGGCTCCTCCCCAGATTGACCCCTTGGAACGTGCTCGTTTCCTCGAGGTCTCCATCAGGGATTTGCAACTTTTTGATCACGACAGGCGAGATCAGGTTCAGGCGGCCCCACCGCCAACCAACATCTTGTTCACCCTGAGGTTGCGTATCGTTGGTGATACCAACAATGGCAAACACCCGACCGCGGTAGTGCGGTCGGGGTGGTCCTCGGCGTCAAAGATGAGGGGCGTGCTGGACCACTTCAGCGGCTTCTGAGCGTCGAACGACAGCTCTGCTGCTGTAATCTCACGCGCCCACTGCTTGAGCTGGCGGTGAGAGGTATGCAGCAAGGCGCCGCCATTGACGCACATGGCCTCCATAGCCTTCTGGAACCCTTGCTCACCAGACTCGTCATCCTCGTCGTGATCATCGTCTTCTTGTTTCTTGCCGCGGCCCCGGGCGGGCCTCTCTTGCTGGTTGTCCTTGCCGGGGCGGCCTCCTTGGCCGCCATGCTTCTTCCCGGATCCCTCGGCACCGTCCTGGTCCTTCTCCTTGTCCCGCCTCTCGTACTCAGCCTTTTGCTTCTCAGCAAGCAGCTCGACTTGTCGGCAGTTCTGGAGGTCGTGGCCCTTGGTGCGGTGGATCTTGCAGTATTGCTTGCCGGAGCTTCCTGCCTTGTTGGTAGCCGCCAAGGCCCGGCAGGCGGCGCACCCGGCAATCTCCTTGCCGGGGGCGTCTGCCTTGACCTTCTTGCCGGCACCGGTGTCGTCAGATCCCTCAAAGGCAAGCACGGCCTTGCCTTTTCGTTTCCTGTTGCGACGCCGATCCTTCTTCGTCGGGGTAGCGGCGTCTTCATCGGTAGAGTCGGTTTCCGCGCCGGCATCTTCGCCGAGGTACTTCCTTCCTTCTTCAGCCCGGGCGCACCTGTCAGCCAGAACGTAAAGCTTGGCCACATCCTTAACCTTGGTCATCGCCAGCTCTTCGCGCATCTTGCGGTTGCGCACGTTCTGGTGGAACACGCTGATCACAGCGGCGGGATGAACATCGGGGATGTTGTACTGCACCTGGCTGAATCTCTGGATGTACTTGCGCAGGGTTTCCCCTTCCTTCTGGGGGATGATATGCAGATCACTGGCCTGGCCATGAGCTTGGTGGCCTCCCGTGAAGGCGCCAACGAACTCATGGCACAGATCCGACTAGGAAGAAATGGAATCCACCGGCAACTGCATCAACCAAGACATCACATTGGGCTTCAGCGCCAGCGGGAAATAGTTGGCAAGCACCTTGTCGTCACGAGCTCCAGTAGCCTGCATCGCGATGGTGTAGATGCTGAGGAACTCGGATGGATGGATCTTGCCAGTGTACTTCTCGCCGACGTCGGGCTTGAACATGCAGAGAAACGGCCACTGGAACTGCCGCAGCTCACGGGTAAAGGCCGGGCAGCCCACCTTGTAAGGTAGGCCACCGGAGCCCCCCGGTGCCGGGTGGTCCATAGCGGGTCCCGCCCGCTTGTCCGACTGGCGGCGCGTTTCACGCCGGCGCTCGACGGTGGTTCGAGCGTCTTCGTGAGCTCGTTCCCGAAGGACCTGGCGCTGGTCGCGGAGGGTTCGCGGGTCGGACGACGCTATGGAGATGTTATCACAAGCGTCGTCACGACGGGCCGACGCTCGCGGCGGCTGGCGAGGAGGAGGAGAGTGCACCGTGGCCGCAGCTCCCCCGGTCCTCCCAGCGCCAGCATGTGGTGGCTTGGTGGAGCGCCGACCCGAGGGCCCCGCCGGTCGCGGATCGTCTTTGTTTGCGACGGCGACGAGGCTTCGGATGGTGGCCCTCCAGTCGTCGAGCTTCTCCGCAGCAGGAGGGAAGTCGAGGAGCAGCTGCGCGCATGCCAAAGCTTCTGCCGGCGTGGGCGGCGGCGCGAGCTGCGTGGATCGCGGCGCGCTTCGACTTCTAACTACATTAGAAGGAGCTCTGTTACGACCCAGCGGCTGCATGCCATCTTCGCGAGCGCTTCAGCGAGCGTGCTGACCCCCTTCATCTTGCGGATGACGCACAAGGCTCTTCCCACGGCGGTGCCCAGGGTCACCAACGTGGTGATGCTGCTCGGCACGCACACCATGGGAAGAACGCGCGGTGGTCGCCGGTGTGGGCGTCCTGGAGGTCGCTGCGCCGCCCGGAGGTGGCATAACGACACCCCTGGAGGGCCCCGCGCCGCCTGCGGGGGGGGGGCAGCTCCGTCTTTGGATCCGGCGACGTGTAGCCGGTCGTCTGGGGCGCAAACGACGCCGCTCGCCAGGCTCCGACTGCCTGGGCGATGCTGGTGCTCGCGGACCGCGGCCCGGGTCCGGTCCGCGACCGGGCCACTGCTCGTCCGCACCGGCACGGGCCGTTCGGCTCCCAATGAGTCGATCGCCGTGGCCGTCTTCTTCTTAGGAGCCATGGCGACGAAGAACTGCTAGGCTAACTACTGGACTAGATTCTCACAATTGCGCCCCCTACCTGGCGCGCCAAAGATGTCGGTGTGGAACGACACTTATGGGATCACAAGAATCCCTACTACGGTTGCCGGGGCGCAGGGTTGCAAGAAGAGCAGGATCAGTAGACAACACAAGGATCGTATACCCAGGTTCGGGCCGCGAGGATGCGTAAAACCCTAGTCCTGCTTTGGTGGGTGTATTTCAGAGAGTTCTTGAGCTCTCGAACTAGCTGTGGTGAGTGCGTGGTTCGAAAGAGCCGAATCCTTCTCCAGTATGCCATGGGCCTCCTTTTATAGTCGAAAGGGGCTGTCACAGTGGCACATGAGGTGGAAAGACGTACAGTGCCTTGAGCTTATCGCTCGTATTACAGGACAAGACGCATTTAATGTGTAGCTTAGGTGTCCCCTTACTTTATTGGGGACGGGGGCGAGGCCGGTCCCGTTTGTCGCCGCTCCTCCTCGCTTTGACACGCGCCCTGGCCAGTGAGGCGCGCGCGCGTGTGTGTGTGTGTGTGTGTGGTGTGTATGTGTGTGTGTGTGTGTGTGTGTGTGTGTGAAGTGGCGGCGCCAGGCTGCGGCAAGGACCCAGGCCGTCCCAGGTAGTCTTCAAGCACTGTAGACTGTATACACACTGTAGCTACACTGTTCGCTACAGTTAACGAAGGAAAATGGTCTCACGCCCCAGGCAGCTGCCCGGGCTGCCTGGGGCCTGTCTCCGCCGCTGTGTGTGTGTGTGTGTGTGTGTGTGTGTGTGTGTGTGTGTGTGTGTGTGTGTGTGTGTGTGTGTGTGTGTAGCGGCATATTTACAGGTTTGATTTTAACCACACAAGATTCCGGGTTACCTAGAGTCAATTCTTTTTCTCTGCAGATTTTCATTGCCATTTTCTAGTAACCAAAATTAACAAACAAAAAATAAGTATGTGTTCCTTTTTAGAGAGAAAGTGGAACATGGGCCAAAACCAGGGCCGGCTCTATATTTTGCGGGGCCCTAGGGCGAAGTTAAAAATAGGCCCCTACACTGATAATATATGTACACATCTATAGATATATAGGCGCAAAATATTAAAGTTTACATCTAACCACACATTCTTATTTAGAGACGTCTATAAGTAACTGATAAGCGCTTAAGTTATGTCATATCATGGCAGAAGGAATAAAAGAGTAGCAAAATATAACAAATACTTTTCGCTGCTAGTTTGATTACCTCAAATAAGAACCAAGTACTTGAGTTCATCGACAATAATACATCAGTTTTTCACAAAAAAACTTCTTCGAGCATTTCGAGATGCAAAATCATTGATGAGAGTATCAAGATCAATTCTGTCCAAGATATCCTTCTCAATACAACATGTAGCCAAGCCATTCAATCTCTCTTGTAACATAGTTGACCTCAAACAATTTTTCAGTAGTTTCAGTTTAGAGAAACTTCTTTCAGCTGAGGCTACAGTCACCGGTATAGTCAAGAGGATCCGATAAGCAACTGACACATTTGGATAGCAACCGACAGCTGTAACAAATTGAAGAATCTCAGGTGCTGACATCAAATCATCTGGCAAAGTTACCTTCAACACTTTTAACTCAGAGAAAAAATCATCAAGGTCAACATCATGTGACTTTTCATGAGTAAAAGTTTGTGCAAAAATAGTGCAAGATTTTCGTAGATTACTATCGTCCAATGACTTCAACTTATTTGAGTTGAATAAGAAACCAAACACCTTTTCAAATGCCTTCAGCTGCTCAAATCGAATATTCAATGAAGCAATTGCAGTGTCAACAATGACAAGAAAGTAAGTAACTCTGAAGGATTCAATAGCTGACAGTTGTGGATCTTCATCTACATCATTGATTTCATCAAAATGCCTCTTCCTTTTACTTTGACGTTTTGTACGAAATTTTGGCTCTATGTCCATATTCGCTGCAATGAGTTTGGCACTCTCAATACTAGAATAGAAGCCTTCATCTCTATACTTCTCAAAATATGAAATGACCCCTTCAATGTGTTTGAGAGTAGCATCGATGCACACAATTTTTTCCTGTAACTTTTGTTGGAAATATGCCCTAGAGGCAATAATAAATAGGTTATTATTATATTTCCTTGTTCATGATAATCGTTTATTATCCATGCTAGAATTGTATTGATAGGAAACTCAGATACATGTGTGGATACATAGACAACACCATGTCCCTGGTAAGCCTCTAGTTGACTAGCTCGTTGATCAATAGATGGTTACGGTTTCCTGACCATGGACATTGGATGTCGTTGATAACGGGATCACATCATTAGGAGAATGATGTGATGGACAAGACCCAATCCTAAGCCTAGCACAAGATCGTGTAGTTCGTTTGCTCAGAGCTTTTCTAATGTCAAGTATCACTTCCTTAGACCATGAGATTGTGCAACTCCCGGATACCGTAGGAATGCTTTGGGTGTGCCAAACGTCACAACGTAACTGGGTGGCTATAAAGGTGCACTACGGGTATCTCCGAAAGTGTCTGTTGGGTTGGCACGAATCGAGACTGGGATTTGTCACTCCGTGTAAACGGAGAGGTATCTCTGGGCCCACTCGGTAGGACATCATCATAATGTGCACAGTGTGACCAAGGAGTTGATCACGGGATGATGTGAGTTACGGAACGAGTAAAGAGACTTGCCGGTAACGAGATTGAACAAGGTATAGGGATACCGACGATCGAATCTCGGGCAAGTAACATACCGATGGACAAAGGGAATTGCATACGGGATTGATTGAATCCCCGACATCGTGGTTCATCCGATGAGATCATCGTGGAACATGTGGGAGCCAACATGGGTATCCAGATCCCGCTGTTGGTTATTGACCGGAGAACGTCTCGGTCATGTCTGCATGGTTCCCGAACCCGTAGGGTCTACACGCTTAAGGTTCGATGACGCTAGGGTTATAGGGAAAGTATGTACGTGGTTACCGAATGTTGTTCGGAGTCCCGGATGAGATCCCGGACGTCACGAGGAGTTCCGGAATGGTCCGGAGGTAAAGATTTATATATGGGAAGTCCTGTTTTGGTCACCGGAAAAGTTTCGGGTGAAATCGGTAATGTACCGGGACCACCGGGAGGGTCCCGGGGGTCCACCAAGTGGGGCCACCAGCCCCAGAAGGCTGCGTGGGCCAAGTGTGGGAGGGGACCAGCCCCAGGTGGGCTGGTGCGCCCCCCCACCAAGGCCCAAGGCGCATGGGAGAGTGGGAGGGGGCAAACCCTAGGTCCAGATGGGCCTTAGGGCCCATCTAGTGGGGCGCCTCCCCCTCTCCTCCCCTTGGCCGCCCCCTTGATGGGATCTAGGGCTGGCTGCCTCCTCTTGGGGGTGGAAACCCTAAGGGGGGCGCAGCCCCCTTCCCCCCTATATATACTTGAGGTTTGGGCTGCCATACACACACGAGAAAGTCTCCTTTTGGTGCTGCCCTACCCCTCTCCCTCCTCCTCCTCTCCCGCGGTGCTTGGCGAAGCCCTGCGGGATTGCCACGCTCCTCCAGCACCACCACGCCGTCGTGCTGCTGCTGGATGGAGTCTTCCCCAACCTCTCCCTCTCTCCTTGCTGGATCAAGGCGTGGGAGACGTCACCGGGCTGCACGTGTGTTGAACGCGGAGGCACCGTACTTTCGGTGCTTAGATCGGAATCAACCGCGATCTGAATCGCTACGAGTACGACTCCCTCATCCGCGTTCTTGCAACGCTTCCGCATCGCGATCTACAAGGGTATGTAGATGCACTCCCCTTCCCTTCGTTGCTAGTAAACTCCATAGATTGATCTTGGTGATGCGTAGAAAATTTTGAATTTCTGCTGCGTTCCCCAACAGTGGCATCATGAGCTAGGTCTATGCGTAGTTTCTATGCACGAGTAGAACACAAAGAAGTTGTGGGCGTCGATGTTGTCAATTCTTCTTGCCGCTACTAGTCTTATCTTGTTTCGGCGGCATTGTGGGATGAAGCGGCCCGGACCGACCTTACACGTACGCTTACGTGAGACAGGTTCCACCGACTGACATGCACTAGTTGCATAAGGTGGCTAGCGGGTGTCTGTCTCTCCCACTTTAGTCGGAACGGATTCGATGAAAAGGGTCCTTATGAAGGGTAAATAGAAATTGGCATATCACGTTGTGGTCTTACGTAGGTAAGAAACGTTCTTGCTAGAAACCTATACAAACCACGTAAAAACTTGCAACAACAATTAGAGGACGTCTAACTTGTTTTTGCAGCAAGTGCTATGTGATGTGATATGGCCAGAAGATATGATGAATGATATATGTGATGTATGAGATTGATCATATTCTTGTAATAGGGATCACGACTTGCATGTCGATGAGTATGACAACCGGCAGGAGCCATAGGAGTTGTCTTTATTTTTTGTATGACCTGCGTGTCATTGAATAACGCCATGTAAATTACTTTACTTTATTGCTAAGCGCGTTAGCCATAGAAGTAGAAGTAATCGTTGGCGTGACGACTTCATGAAGACACAATGATGGAGATCATGATGATGGAGATCATGGTGTCATGCCGGTGACAAGGATGATCATGGTGCCCCGAAGATGGAGATCAAAGGAGCATGATGATATTGGCCATATCATGTCACTATTTGATTGCATGTGATGTTTATCATGTTTTTGCATCTTATTTGCTTAGAACGACGGTAGCAAGTAGGATGATCCCTTATAATAATTTCAAGAAAGTGTTCACCCTAACTGTGCACCGTTGCGAAGGTTCGTCGTTTCGAAGCACCACGTGATGATCGGGTGTGATAGATTCTTACGTTCGAATACAACGGGTGTTGACGAGCCTAGCATGTACAGACATGGCCTCGGCACACACGCAATACACTTAGGTTGACTTGACGAGCCTAGCATGTACAGACATGGCCTCGGAACACGGAGGACCGAAAGGTCGAGCATGAGTCGTATAGAAGATACGATCAACATGGAGATGTTCACCGATCTTGACTAGTCCGTCTCACGTGATGATCGGACACGGCCTAGTTAAACTCGGATCATGTTTCACTTAGATGACCAGAGGGATGTCTATCTGAGTGGGAGTTCATAATCAGATGAACTTCATTATCATGAACATAGTCAAATAGGTATTTGCAAATTATGTCATAGCTTGCGCTTTAGTTCTACTGGTTAAGATATGTTCCTAGAGAAAATTTAGTTGAAAGTTGGTAGTAGCAATTATGCGGACTGGGCCCGTTAACTGAGGATTGTCCTCATTGCTGCACAGAAGGCTTATGTCCTTAATGCACCGCTCGGTGTGCTGAACCTCAGCGTCGTTTGTAGATGTTACGAAACATCTGACATACACGTTTTGATGACTACGTGATAGTTCAATGCGTAATGCTAACGGTTTAGAATTGTGGCACAAGAGACGTTTTTGAAACGTCGCAGAACATATGAGATGTTCCGAAGACTGAAATTGGGATTTCAGACTAGTGCCCATGTCAAGAGGTATGAGACCTCTGACAAGTTTCTTAAGCCTGCAAACTAAGGGAGAAAAGCTCAATCGTTGAGCGTGTGCTCAGATTGTCTGAGTGCCACAATCACTTGAATCGAGTGGGAGTTAATCTCCCAGATGAGATAGTGATAGTTCTCCATAGTCACTGCCACTAAGCTAGTAGAGCTTCGTAATGAACTATAACATATCAAGGATAGTTATGATGATCCTTGAGCTATTCGCGATGTCTGACACCGCGAGAGTAGAAATCAAGAAGGAGCATCAATTGTTCATGGTTAGTAAAACCACTAGTTTAAGAAGGGCAAGGGCAAAAGGGATACTTCATGAAACAACAAGTCGTTTGCTGCTCTAGTGAAGAATCCCAAGGTTGAACCCAAACCCAAGACTAAGTGCTTCTGTAATAAGAGGAACGGTCACTGAAGCAGTACTACCCTAGATACTTGGTAGATGAGAAGGCAGGCAAGGTCGACAGAAGTATATTGGATATACGTTATATGAATGTGTACTTTACTAGTACTCCTAGCAGCACCAGGGTATTAGATACTGGTTCGGTTGCTAAGTGTTAGTAACTCGAAATAAAAGCTGTGGAATAAATGGAGACTAGCTAAAGGTGAGATGACGATATGTGTTGGAAGTGTTTCCAAGGTTGATGTGATCAAGCATCGCATGCTCCCTCTACCATCGAGATTTGGTGGTTGCGTTGAACATGATTGGATTATGTTTACCGCAAAACGGTTATTCATTTAAGGAGAATAATGGTTACTCTGTTTATTTGAATAATACCTTCAATGGTCTTGCACCTAAAATGAATCTCGATCGTAGTGATACACATGTTCATGCCAAAAAGATATAAGATAGTAATGATAGTACCACATACTTGTGGCACTGCCACTTGAGTCATATTGGTATAGAACGCATGAGGAAGCTCCATGTGGATGGATCTTTGGACTCACTCATTTTTGAAAAGATTGAGACATGCGAACCATGTCTATTGGTATATATGCATGAAGAAACTCCATGCAGATGGATCGTTTAGACTCACTTGATTATGAATCACTTGAGACATGCAAATCATACCACATGGGCAAGATGACTGAAAGTCCTCGTTTTCAGTAAGATGGAACAAGAGAGCAACTTATTGGAAGTAATACATTTTGATGTATGCAGTCCAATGAGTGCTGAGGCATGCAGTGGATATCATTATGTTCTTACTTCACAGATGATTTGAGTAGATGCTGAGAATATTTACTTGATGAAACACAAGTCTGAATTATTGAAAGGTTCAAGTAATTTCAGAGTGAAGTTGAAGATTGTCGTGACAAGAGGATAAAATGTCTATGATATGATCATAGAGATATCTGAGTTACGAGTTTGGCACACAATTAAGACATTGTGGAAAGTGTTTCACAATTAATACCGCCTGGAACACCATAGTGTGATGGTGTGTCCGAACATCATAACTACACCCTATTGGATATGGTGCATACCATGATGTTTCTTATCAAATTACCACTATCGTTTATGGGTTAGGCATTAGAGACAACCGCATTCACTTTAAAAAGGGGCACCACGTAATTCCGTTGAGACGACACCGTTTATAGAAACCTAAGTTGTTGTTTCTTAAAAGTTTGGGGCTGCGACGCTTATGTGAAAAATGTTTCAGGCTGATAAGCTCGAACCCAAAGCGGATAAATGCATCTTCATAGAAAACCCAAAACAGTTGGGTATACCTCCTATTTCAGATCTGGAAGCAAAAGTAATTGCTTCTAGCAATAAGTCCTTTCTCGAGGAAAAGTTTCTCTCGAAAGAATTGAGTGGGAGGATGGTGGAGACTTGATAAGGTTATTGAACCGTCACTTCAACTAGTGTGTAGCTGGGCACAGGAAGTTGTTCCTGTGGCACCTACACCAATTGAAGTGGAAGCTTATGATAGTGATCATGAAACTTCGGATCAAGTCACTACCAAACCTCGTAGGATGACGAGGATGCGTAATACTTCAGAGTAGTGCGTGATCCTGTCTTGGAAGTCATGTTGTTGGACAACGATGAACCTATGAGCTATGGAGAAGCGATGGTGGGCCCATATTCCGACAAATGGTTAGAAGCCATGAAATCCGAGATAAATGGAACTTTGAGAAGAAGACGGACTTGGACGGTAATGTTACCGTCTATGAAGCTCGACTTGTGGCAAAGAGTATTTCCACAAGTTCAAGGAGTTGACTACGATGAGATTTTCTCATCCGTAGCGATGCTTAAGTCTGTCGGAATCATGTTAGCATTAGCTACATTTATGAAATCTGGCAGATAGATGTCAAAACAAGTTTCCTTACCAGTTTTTCGTAAGGAAAGGTTGTATGTGATACAATCAGAAAGGTTTTGTCGATCCTAAGGATGCTAAAAGGTATGCTAGCTCCAGCGATCCTTCTAAGGACTGGAGTAAGCATCTCGGAGTTGGAATGTACACTTTGATGAGATGATCAAAGATTTTGGATTTATACAAAGTTTATTAGAAACTTGTATTTACAATAAAGTGAGTGGGAGCGCTACAACATTTCTGATAAGTATATGTGAATGACATATTGTTGATCCGAAATGATGTAAAATTTCTGGAAAGCAGAAAGGGTTGTTTGAAAGGAGTTTTTCAAAGGAAGACCTGGATAAAGCTGCTTACACATTGGGCATCAAGATCTATAGAGATAGATCAAGACGCTTGATGATACTTTCAAAGAACGCACACCTTGACATGATTTTGAAAGAGTTCAAATAGATCAGCAAAGAAGGAGTTCTTGGCTGTGTTACAAGGTGTGAGTATTGAGTAAGACTCAAGACCTGACCACAGCAGAAGAAAGAGAAAGGACGAAGGTCGTCCCCTATGCTTCAGACGTAGGCTCTACAGTATGCTATGCTGTGTACCGCACATGAAGTGTGCCTTGCCATGAGTTGGTCAAGGGGTACAATAGTGATCCGGGAATGGATCACATGACAGCGGTCGAACTTATCCTTAGTATCTACTGGACTAAGGAATTTTCTCGATTATGGAGGTGAAAAGGAGTTCGTCGTAAAGGGTTACGTCGATGCGAACTTTGACACTAATCCGGATGACTCTGAGTAGTAAACCGGATTCGTATAGTAGAGCAATTATTTGAAATGGCTCCAAATAGCGCGTGGTAGCATCCACAAAGATGACATAGATATTCGTAAAGCACACACGAATCTGAAAGGTTCAGACCCGTTGACTAATAACCTCTCTCACAAGCATAACATGATCAAACCAGAACTCATTGAGTGTTAATCACATAGAGATGTGAGCTAGATTGTTGACTCTAGTAAACTCTTGGGTGTTGGTCACATGGTGATGTGACCTGTCAGTGTTAATCACATGGTGATGTGAACTAGATTATTGACTCTAGTGCAAGTGGGAGACTGTTGGAAATATGCCCTAGAGGCAATAATAAATAGGTTATTATTATATTTCCTTGTTCATGATAATCGTTTATTATCCATGCTAGAATTGTATTGATAGGAAACTCAGATACATGTGTGGATACATAGACAACACCATGTCCCTGGTAAGCCTCTAGTTGACTAGCTCGTTGATCAATAGATGGTTACGGTTTCCTGACCATGGACATTGGATGTCGTTGATAACGGGATCACATCATTAGGAGAATGATGTGATGGACAAGACCCAATCCTAAGCCTAGCACAAGATCGTGTAGTTCGTTTGCTCAGAGCTTTTCTAATGTCAAGTATCACTTCCTTAGACCATGAGATTGTGCAACTCCCGGATACCGTAGGAATGCTTTGGGTGTGCCAAACGTCACAACGTAACTGGGTGGCTATAAAGGTGCACTACGGGTATCTCCGAAAGTGTCTGTTGGGTTGGCACGAATCGAGACTGGGATTTGTCACTCCGTGTAAACGGAGAGGTATCTCTGGGCCCACTCGGTAGGACATCATCATAATGTGCACAGTGTGACCAAGGAGTTGATCACGGGATGATGTGAGTTACGGAACGAGTAAAGAGACTTGCCGGTAACGAGATTGAACAAGGTATAGGGATACCGACGATCGAATCTCGGGCAAGTAACATACCGATGGACAAAGGGAATTGCATACGGGATTGATTGAATCCCCGACATCGTGGTTCATCCGATGAGATCATCGTGGAACATGTGGGAGCCAACATGGGTATCCAGATCCCGCTGTTGGTTATTGACCGGAGAACGTCTCGGTCATGTCTGCATGGTTCCCGAACCCGTAGGGTCTACACGCTTAAGGTTCGATGACGCTAGGGTTATAGGGAAAGTATGTACGTGGTTACCGAATGTTGTTCGGAGTCCCGGATGAGATCCCGGACGTCACGAGGAGTTCCGGAATGGTCCGGAGGTAAAGATTTATATATGGGAAGTCCTGTTTTGGTCACCGGAAAAGTTTCGGGTGAAATCGGTAATGTACCGGGACCACCGGGAGGGTCCCGGGGGTCCACCAAGTGGGGCCACCAGCCCCAGAAGGCTGCGTGGGCCAAGTGTGGGAGGGGACCAGCCCCAGGTGGGCTGGTGCGCCCCCCCACCAAGGCCCAAGGCGCATGGGAGAGTGGGAGGGGGCAAACCCTAGGTCCAGATGGGCCTTAGGGCCCATCTAGTGGGGCGCCTCCCCCTCTCCTCCCCTTGGCCGCCCCCTTGATGGGATCTAGGGCTGGCTGCCTCCTCTTGGGGGTGGAAACCCTAAGGGGGGCGCAGCCCCCTTCCCCCCCTATATATACTTGAGGTTTGGGCTGCCATACACACACGAGAAAGTCTCCTTTTGGTGCTGCCCTACCCCTCTCCCTCCTCCTCCTCTCCCGCGGTGCTTGGCGAAGCCCTGCGGGATTGCCACGCTCCTCCATCACCACCACGCCGTCGTGCTGCTGCTGGATGGAGTCTTCCCCAACCTCTCCCTCTCTCCTTGCTGGATCAAGGCGTGGGAGACGTCACCGGGCTGCACGTGTGTTGAACGCGGAGGCACCGTACTTTCGGTGCTTAGATCGGAATCAACCGCGATCTGAATCGCTACGAGTATGACTCCCTCATCCGCGTTCTTGCAACGCTTCCGCATCGCGATCTACAAGGGTATGTAGATGCACTCCCCTTCCCTTCGTTGCTAGTAAACTCCATAGATTGATCTTGGTGATGCGTAGAAAATTTTGAATTTCTGCTGCGTTCCCCAACAACTTTTTGCTCACCATATTGACAGAAAATAAAATATCATGCCAAATAACCATACCAACCAAAGTCTCAAATTTCCCAAGTGCACTGAACAAAGATTGAGCATCACTTACTGCAGCTGGATCATCAGTAGAAGACTTCTCTAGTTCCTTCAAAGCTGATCTTACTTGCTGAGTTTGGTACCTTATAGGTTGCACACTCTTTATTCTAGTCTCCCAACGAGTATTAGATAAAGGTTTGAGAGTCAGATTTGGAACATTATCAAGCAAAATCTTCCACCTTTTAGTAGAACGTGCAAACAATACGTTGTATAATACCAAAAAATGAAATAGCTTGTTCGCAAGATTTCGCCATGTCGCAAAGAGTGAGATTCAAACTATGACATGCACATGGCATGTATAATGCTTTGGGGTTAACTTTGATCAATCGAGTCTGAACACCTTGATTTTTTCCCTTCATGTTGGAGCCATTGTCATAACCTTGCCCTCTCACATCGGCGACATTCAAATCAAAAGAATCCAATGTATCCATCAGTACATTAAAAAGACCCAATCCTGATGTGTCATCAACCTTTAAGAACTCTAGGAAAAACTCCTCCACTCTCAGAATGTTACTTGACATATTGACACAACGCACAATTAGCGTCATTTGCTCTTCATGGCTCACATCCGAGGTACAGTCCAATATAACAGAGAAATACTTGGCATCCTTGATGGTGCGTAAGATAACCTTTTTCACGGCGTCAGCAAGGAGAGAAATCAACTCATTCGGAATAGTGTGGCCAAGATAATGATGATGTATTTCATTACTTTGAATGCGCCTAATATGTCTTGCATCACATGATCGAATTCAGCAATCATTTCAACCGTGCCCAAAAAATTACCATTATTATCTTCATACAACTTCCCCTTTGTTCCTTGAAATGCCAAATTACGTTTCGCAAGAAACTTCACTGCAGAAATTATTCTTAGCAAAACTTGTCTCCACCGCTCCTTTTCCTTTGCAATCTCCCGCTGCATGTCATCATCAATTGTTTGATTTTTGCTTAACCTCAACCTTAGATCATTCCATGTGTTCATGTTTGTTAAATGCTCAACACTGCTCTCATGTTCTTGGAGTCTTCCACTGAGACGCTTCCAGTCCCTTAATCCATCAGACGCTAGCAAAGACCTGCTCTGGTTTGATTTGAACAACTTGCAGGCAAAACAAAAAACTTTGTCCAACTCTTTAGAGTAAACCAACCACTTTCTGTCCATAACCTCTTTATTAGCTAATTTTCTGGAATAGTAAGCATATGAAAAACGTCTACCTTCGACATCATCAGGGCGGGCAGGGAACTCCAAGCCCAATTCTCTCACTGGCCCCTTTTCAATTAAAATGTCCCTTTTCCGATTATCAAGATTATCCCATGTCCTAGGATCATATATAGATAAAAGAGAATCATCTTGTTCATCACCATTCCGAGCATCAGGTGAAGGCTGCGAATTTTCCTCTCCCGTGTTGTCCTCATTAACATCAGCATCAATATCTGCATTTAAATACAACAATATGTTGTCACTTACTTACTCACTTCTACAAAAATCGACGCTAGTTAGTTACTTACTGTCATCCAAGGAATGTTCATTGACTTCAGGATCATCATTTGAATTATGATCATCATCTTGTCCCGGTTCAGATTCTTGCCTTTGATTATCAACACTAGTTACCACTGGAAAGAACATATTTAAAGAACCTCTTTGTTTTTCAATGAGTTGATTCTCTCGTTTTTTTTGTTTTCTTTTCTCAGCACCGGACTTTTGTCTTGGTGGCATTGTAACACCTAAGATTTTAAGGAATAATCAGATCAGCTGATCTAAGAGGACTAGGGCACTAGTCAAATATGTATGTACGCAGTGTTCAAAACTTCAGATTACCTTGACTCCTTGTCTCCTTGAGCAAAGCAGAGCAGGGTGAATGGGCGATTAGGGAGACGGATTCACGGCCTGGGCGATCTCCACTGCAGGATCTCGAGGGTCAGGGCCGGAGGCACAACCGCGCAGCGACGCAGGCAGGCGGCCGAGGCGAGGCGTCGAAGTCAAACAGACAAGCGAATCAGGAGGCGAGACGTCCGCGTGCCTGGTCGATCGATACTGTGCTTTTCCTCTCCCGATCAGGGGCCTTTTCCGCTGGGCCCTTTAGCACAAACCTTTTTTTCAGCCCGTATAAAAGCAGGAGGTATACATACACATATGTGGTGATGGCCCCCCCCCCCCCAAACATGGGCCCTTGGGCGTCGCCCATGTTCGCCTAGGGCCAGAGCCGGCCCTGGCCAAAACCTTCGTGGGCCGGAACTCAACCGAACAGAGAACACCATAGCTTCATATATACAGCGTGGCGCATAGTGGATGACTTCAACAAGCTTCGGGCAAGGCTTCACTCACTCTTGTGCATGTGCTTCCTGGCTCTATTGAACAGTGTGGCCCATAGTGGTTGTCCCCTTCTTCTGACCGCTGGCAATATAGTTCTCCACCACGGCTCGCGGCATATATACAAGTTCGATTTTAACCAAGATTCCGGGTTAAGTAGAGTCATTTTTTTCTGTAAAATTTTCATTGCCATTTTCTAGTAACCGAAATTAGCAAAAGGAAGAATTATGTGTTTTTGTTTTCTAGATACTAGTAAGCGTGCACGTGCAACGCACGTATTATTACCAAAGTTTTAAATAGCAGCTATAGAACCAATCAAAACTACTATGTAGATGACATTTGCTGGCCAAACTCCACACGATGGAGGTTTGAACGGTGCTAACCACTTTTTCTCAACGCATGAACGGCTTGATTTGCTCCATTGTCCAATAATCGTCCAGCCTGTGTCGTGTGTGTAGCAATTCTCAGCACCGATATAGTCCACTGTAGTGATTTGAGCAGGATGCCTCTAAATTGTATTCATATATAACTATCCACTAAAGTTATGAAATAGTCGATCACAACCTTTTTTAGCTAATTTGAAGAACCGTCGCTATTCGGTGTAGCCCGCTATTTAAAACTATAATTATCATCTGAAAAAAACATAAGCAACCCTAGAAAGAAAACATATCAATAAAAAAATGTACTAACATAAGAGAGGCCATAGAGAGATGTTTAACAATATCGTAATATAAAATAACAGAAAAGCTATTTTCCTGTCAACCGTTGGTTAGCGACAGGCACAAACGACCCGCGAACCGTACGATTCGCATCTCGCGGCAGCGACCGACCACACGCATGTGGCAACAGATCCGCTTCTCCCGTGCGGCTGAGTCATCTTTTTCTGCAGCCCGACAAAAAAAGTCGCAACGGTGTAGCCCGCTATTTAAAACTATAATTATCATCTGAAAAAAACATAAACAACCCTAGAAAGAAAACATATCAATAAAAAAATGTACTAACATAAGAGAGGCCATAGAGAGATTTTTAACAATATCGTAATATAAAATAACGGAAAAGCTATTTTCCTGTCAACCGTTGGTTAGCGACAGGCACAAACGACCCGTGAACCGTACGATTCGCATCTCGCGGCAGCGACCGACCACGCGCATGTGGCAACAGATCCGCTTCTCCCATGCGGCTGAGTCATCTTTTTCTGCAGCCCGACAAAAAAAGTCGCAACAGTGGGAGTCAAACACACGACCCACTAGTTACAGCACAGGCAGCCAACCATCTCGTCTGGCTCTTTCACATGCCTAGGTGCAGGTTAGCTATGTTATCTACTTTCATTCTCCAGAATTTTTAAGCCCTCTTATTTTAACTCGTTCGATTTTTCTTTGAAGTTATTGCATGCACACATGCACGTGAGTAGGTGTATGGGGGTGCATGTAAAATCATATCAATGTGTGATTTGAGGAGCCAGAAGAATAAATCATCAACAATAAACTACATGCAAAATTAACCATCACCTGACCATTGAAGGAGTGAATGCCTAAACTTGCACGCATAATTAGTAGCTGGTTTTTGATCCGTAGGCCCTATGGTAGCATGGTAACTTTACGAATCACAGAGGTGATAACTCATGTATTAATAACAAGGTAATATACTCATCGTAAACCTGATAGCCTAAGTAAAAACCATGGTAACTTTTTCTAGTTAGGTATTTTCTTTCAAACTGATTGTAGACCCGGGGAAAATGAAGGTGAATCTGATAACCTATACACACCATTGACCTGATAACCCACGAGTATTAACAACATGGTACTTCTACCTAAATAGCATGATAATATATGCAATGCGGGCATGGTAAATTACGCATAGACACGTGGTAACCTAGGCCCAGAGAGAAAAAATAGTTGTTGAAACCACACCCCTGATAACTTCTTTGGAAATAGAATGGTAATATATGCATCGTAGACCTGATAACTCAGGTATAAACATCATGGTAACTTTTTAAGCCGGAGGGGGGGGGGATAGTTGTTGAAAGCATACCTTGGTAACTTCAATGTAAATAGTATGGTAATATACGGATCGCACACTTGACTTATGCACAAACACCATGGTAACTTTAGACCGGGGCAAAAAAAGTTCAAAACATACCCACGGTAAATTCTGTATAAATAGGTGGTAACATACGCACAACAGAGCTGATAACACAGGCATAAACACCATGGTAACTTTGAACTGAGGGTTGTAAATAGCGTGGTACTATAAGCATCGTATACATGATAACTCATGCGCAAACACCACAGTAATTTTGACCTGAGGGTGGGGGGATGGGAGGAAGTTGTTTGAAAATATAGTTCCCTCCCGATAACCTCCATGTAAATAGCACAATAATATACACATTGTAAACTTGATAACTCACGTACAAAACACCGTTGTAACTTTGAACTGGAGGAAGGGGGAGGGGGAGGAAGTTGTTCGAAAACATACCCTCGACAACTTATGTGTAAATAACGTGGTAATATATGGACCATGTGCATGATAACACACACACAAGCAACGCGGTAATTTTTGTCTGAAAAAACAAGTTGATAATGTACCATGGTAACTCACGTATAAAGAGCATGATAGTATACATACATCAGAGCTGATAGCTTACTTAGCCCATGCCTGGTAACTATTTGCACGGGAAGAATCATCAGATCACGTGATCTAGTTTACTAGACCTCATCGCGACGGTTTTTTCTGCGTGAAAATGATTTTTCGATCGGACAAACAGTTCATGCTATGAAAACATTTTAAAGTTTGAAAATAGGGAAGCATCTAAGATAACATCCATCCCCCCCCCATTCAGGCATGTGCATGTGAAGCGAAGGTTTGAGAAACTATTTTTATGCGCCTTTGAAAACAACATGATAACTTATGCACAACTGACATGGTAACAGCAGACACGTGGTAACTGTTTTCCCGGAAAAAAATCATCGGAACATATTAATATGGGATCTAGTTTCGAAGGTCTCGCCGCGACGAATCTTTTATATGAAAACAGTTTTTTCATTGGAGCAACGGTTCAAGAAACAAAACATTTTGAATTTTAAATTTTGTTAGAATCTTTGCTGACGTCAGCATTTTTGTCTCACATGCATGCATGCATACTTAATTAAATCAATTGGAGCTAATTAGCACAGGAGAGTCACGCGGGCTACAAAATTGTTCGCCAGGATGCGTATATGCTTGGCTGCATGTCGTCCGTATCGGGAGAAGTGGATCGTACGGGAATAGACTCGTGCAGATCTGTTGCTTAACGTCCAGTCGACTGGATGTTAGCATAGTCCATAAAATAATGTTACTCAAACTTAAATGCAATGAACATATTTTTTATCATTTTGTCATCAATCATGAGTGGACCGACTATGTTTGAGAGATATTAAAAAAAAATCCTGGCCTGTTGCCTTGATCAAATCCTGCCGAAGCTAGGCCAGGCAGGCTATGTTTGTCTTCCTTTATCATTTCGTAAGTTGAGTCGACAGGGAAGCGAA
The DNA here is from genome assembly GCF_018294505.1 of Triticum aestivum. Taxonomy (NCBI): domain Eukaryota; kingdom Viridiplantae; phylum Streptophyta; class Magnoliopsida; order Poales; family Poaceae; genus Triticum; species Triticum aestivum. Next base: position 416,690,385 of record NC_057811.1, read on the forward strand.
TAGTTTTTTTTTCCTTCAGGATGCAAACAGATTTTTCTAATCTGAGATGAAAATAAATTTAATTGCAAGAGCAATTAGATTTAGGCCCCAATTTCCTCCGATATTTTGTAGGGTCAGGTTGGGAAACTTTGCCAGGTGCATTCAGGACTTAATCTTCTTCAGAAGAGAAAAATGAAAAAGTGAGAAATGGAGGAAGTACCAATGAACAATAGTTAATTTAAAGATTTGGTGCAAAATATTATATCTCAGAATACAGATACTTCAGGTGAACAAAACATAATGTGAGCTATTGATAAAAATTTGATAGGAAGCCAACAGGCTGCTTTCATCACAATCTTCCAAAGAATGGCATCTTTTTCCTCAGAAAAAGGAAGGAAAGACTAATCTTGTTATTTTTCCTACTCTAAAATACCTAATAGTAACATTCCACGATACAGGCGGACTAGAGTGACGAAGATCACACATTTTGACATGAAATGATAGTAACTTAAAATGTACACCAGAATTACAAAAACAGCAGGTAGCAACTCAAAAAGATTCAGATGTTTCTTCAAGCACTTTCTCTTGAACTCACCCATGTCTTCTCTTTTTATACCATCATTGCTCCGAGGAAGTTAAGTCTTCAGAATGAGGCCTAGGCACGCGTATGTGCACCAACTAAATGAGAGAACAGCAGACCTAGAGAAGCATGAGGAGCCGATGCACCACCTTGATCAATGTGTCCAAAGTGTTCGAGAAGCCTCATGATCAGTACACCGGCGATGTACGACATCCCGGACAAGCTCACGATGATTGTAAGGTAGTAAATGATACTTTGGGAGTATGTCATGGCTCTTCTGTGGCCATAACCTTACCGAGCGCTAGCAGGGCGATGGAGGCGAGCGAAGCACCGGCGACGTCCATTATCTTTTTCTCCCTGTCGTTGCTCTCGCCAAACGACAACCTGTAGAGCACTGGTGGAAGTAGCCTGAACACCATGTGTGAGAACAGCAACGGGGGAGCTATGTTGACCGCTGCAGGGCCATGGCCCCCCAGTTTTCGTACACGTACATGGAGAAATTTTTTGAGGGAGGTTAGATTAAAAAAGTTTGAAAATAGGGAAGCATCTAAGATGACATCCATCCCCCCCCATTCAGGCCCCCCCATTCAGGCATGTGCATGTGAAGCGAAGGTTTGAGAAACTATTTTTATGCCCCTATAATTCCTTTGAAAACAACATGATAACTTATGGACAACTGACATGGTAACTTGCATAGCAGACGCGTGGTAACTGTTTTCCCGAAAAAAATCGTCGGAACATATCAACATGGGATCTAGTTTCGAAGGTCTCGTCGCGACGAATCTTTTATGTGAAAACAGTTTTTTCATCGGAGCAACGGTTCAACCTACAAAACATTTTGAATTTTAAATTTTGTTAGAATCTTTTCTGACGTCAGCATTTTTGTCTCACATGCATGCATGCATACTTAATTAAATCAATTGGAGCTAATTAGCACAGGAGAGTCACGCGGGCTACAAAATTGTTCGCCTGGATGCGTATATGCTTGGCTGCATGTCGTCCGTATCGGGAGAAGTGGATCGTACGGGAATAGACTCGTGCAGATCTGTTGCTTAACGTCCAGTCGACTGGATGTCAGCACAGTCCATAAAATAATGTTACTCAAACTTAAATGCAATGAACATATTTGTTATCATTTTGTCATCAATCATGAGTGGACCGACTATGCTTGAGAGATATTAAAAAAATTCTGGCATGTTGTCTTGATCAAATCCTGCCGAAGCTAGGCCAGGCAGGCTATGTTTGTCTTCCTTTATCGTTTCGTAAGTTGAGTCGACACGGAAGCGAATAGTTGTTTTTCTTCCTTCAGGATGCAAACAGATTTGTCTAATCTGAGATGAAAATAAATTTAATTGCAAGAGCAATTAGATTTAGGCCCCAATTTCCTCCGATATTTTGTAGGGTCAGGTTGGGAAACTTTGCCAGGTGCTTTCAGGACTTAATCTTCTTCAGAAGAGAAAAATGAAAAACTGAGAAATGGAGGATGTACCAATGAACAATAGTTAATTTAAAGATTTGGTGCAAAATGTTATACTTCAGAATACAGATACTTCAGGTGAACAAAACATAATGTGAGCTATTGATAAAAATTTGATAGGAAGCCAACAGGCTGCTTTCATCACAATCTTCCAAAGAATGGCATCTTTTTCCTCAGAAAAAGGAAGGAAAGACTGATCTTGTTATTTTTCCTCCTCTAAAATACCTAATAGTAACATTCCACGATACAGGCGGACTAGAGTGACCAAGATCACACATTTTGACATGAAATGATAGTAACTTAAAATGTACACCGGAATTACAAAAACAGCAGGTAGCAACTCAAAAAGATTCAGATGTTTCTTCAAGCACTTTCTCTTGAACTCACCCATGTCTTCTCTTTTTATACCATCATTGCTCCGAGGAAGTTAAGTCTTCAGAATGAGGCCTAGGCAGGCATATGTGCACCAACTAAATGAGAGAACAGCAGACCTAGAGAAGTATGAGGAGCCGATGCACCACCTTGATCAATGCTGCCAAAGTGTTCGAGAAGCCTCATGATCAGTACACCGGCGCTGTACGACATCCCGGACAAGCTCACGATGATTGTAAGGTAGTAAATGATACTTTGGGAGTATGTCATGGCTCTTCTGTGGCCATAACCTTACCGAGCGCTAGCAGGGCGATGGAGGCGAGCGAAGCACCGGCGACGTCCATCATCTTTTTCTCCCTGTCGTTGCTCTCGCCAAGCGACAACCCGTAGAGCACTGGTGGAAGTAGCCCGAACACCATGTGTGAGAACAGCAACGGCGGAGTTATGTTGACCGCTGCAGGGCCATGGCCCCCCAGTTTTCGTACACGTACATGGAGAAATTTTTTGAGGGAGGTTAGATTAGAAAAGTTTGAAAATAGGGAAGCATCTAAGATGACATCCACCCCCCCCCCCATTCAGGCATGTGCATGTGAAGCGAAGGTTTGAGAAACTATTTTTATGCCCCTATAATTCCTTTGAAAACAACATGATAACTTATGGACAACTGACATGGTAACTTGCATAGCAGACGCGTGGTAACTGTTTTCCCGAAAAAAATCGTCGGAACATATCAACATGGGATCTAGTTTCGAAGGTCTCGTCGCGACGAATCTTTTATGTGAAAACAGTTTTTTCATCGGAGCAACGGTTCAAGCTACAAAACATTTTGAATTTTAAATTTTGTTAGAATCTTTTCTGACGTCAACATTTTTGTCTCACATGCATGCATGCATGCATACTTAATTAAATCAATTGGAGCTAATTAGCACAGGAGAGTCACGCGGGCTACAAAATTGTTCGCCTGGATGCGTATATGCTTGGCTGCATGTCGTCCGTATCGGGAGAAGTGGATCGTACGGGAATAGACTCGTGCAGATCTGTTGCTTAACGTCCAGTCGACTGGATGTCAGCACAGTCCATAAAATAATGTTACTCAAACTTAAATGCAATGAACATATTTGTTATCATTTTGTCATCAATCATGAGTGGACCGACTATGTTTGAGAGATATTATAAAAATTCTGGCATGTTGTCTTGATCAAATCCTGCCGAAGCTAGGCCAGGCAGGCTATGTTTGTCTTCCTTTATCGTTTCGTAAGTTGAGTCGACACGGAAGCGAATAGTTGTTTTTCTTCCTTCAGGATGCAAACAGATTTGTCTAATCTGAGATGAAAATAAATTTAATTGCAAGAGCAATTAGATTTAGGCCCCAATTTCCTCCGATATTTTGTAGGGTCAGGTTGGGAAACTTTGCCAGGTGCTTTCAGGACTTAATCTTCTTCCGAAGAGAAAAATGAAAAACTGAGAAATGGAGGAAGTACCAATGAACAATAGTTAATTTAAAGATTTGGTGCAAAATGTTATATCTCAGAATACAGATACTTCAGGTGAACAAAACATAATGTGAGCTATTGATAAAAATTTGATAGGAAGCCAACAGGCTGCTTTCATCACAATCTTCGAAAGAATGGCATCTTTTTCCTCAGAAAAAGGAAGGAAAGACTGATCTTGTTATTTTTCCTGCTCTAAAATACCTGATAGTAACATTCCACGATACAGGCAGACCAGAGTGACCAAGACCACACATTTTGACATGAAATGATACTAACTTAATATGTACACCAGAATTACAAAAACAGCAGGTAGCAACTCAAAAAGATTCAGATGTTTCTTCAAGCACTTTCTCTTGAACTCACCCATGTCTTCTCTTTTTATACCATCATTGCTCCGAGGAAGTTAAGTCTTCAGAATGAGGCCTAGGCACGCGTATGTGCACCAGCTAAATGAGAGAACAGCAGACCTAGAGAAGCATGAGGAGCCGATGCACCACCTTGATCAATGCTGCCAAAGTGTTCGAGAAGCCTCATGATCAGTACGCCGGCGATGTACGACATCCCGGACAAGCTCACGATGATTGTAATGTAGTAAATGATACTTTGGGAGTATGTCATGGCTCTTCTGTGGCCATAACCTTACCGAGCGCTAGCAGGGCGATGGAGGCGAGCGAAGCACCGGCGACGTCCATCATCTTTTTCTCCCTGTCGTTTCTCTCGCCAAACGACAACCCGTAGAGCACTGGTGGAAGTAGCCCGAACACCATGTGTGAGAACAGCAACGGCGGAGCTATGTTGACCGCTGCAGGGCCATGGCCCCCCCAGTTTTCGTACACGTACATGGAGAAATTTTTTGAGGGAGGTTAGATTAAAAAAGTTTGAAAATAGGGAAGCATCTAAGATGACATCCATCCCCCCCCATTCAGGCCCCCCCATTCAGGCATGTGCATGTGAAGCGAAGGTTTGAGAAACTATTTTTATGCCCCTATAATTCCTTTGAAAACAACATGATAACTTATGGACAACTGACATGGTAACTTGCATAGCAGACGCGTGGTAACTGTTTTCCCGAAAAAAATCGTCGGAACATATCAACATGGGATCTAGTTTCGAAGGTCTCGTCGCGACGAATCTTTTATGTGAAAACAGTTTTTTCATCAGAGCAACGGTTCAAGCTACAAAACATTTTGAATTTTAAATTTTGTTAGAATCTTTTCTGACGTCAGCATTTTTGTCTCACATGCATGCATGCATACTTAATTAAATCAATTGGAGCTAATTAGCACAGGAGAGTCACGCGGGCTACAAAATTGTTCGCCTGGATGCGTATATGCTTGGCTGCATGTCGTCCGTATCGGGAGAAGTGGATCGTACGGGAATAGACTCGTGCAGATCTGTTGCTTAACGTCCAGTCGACTGGATGTCAGCACAGTCCATAAAATAATGTTACTCAAACATAAATGCAATGAACATATTTGTTATCATTTTGTCATCAATCATGAGTGGACCGACTATGTTTGAGAGATATTAAAAAAATTCTGGCATGTTGTCTTGATCAAATCCTGCCGAAGCTAGGTCAGGCAGGCTATGTTTGTCTTCCTTTATCGTTCCGTAAGTTGAGTCGACACGGAAGCGAATAGTTGTTTTTCTTCCTTCAGGATGCAAACAGATTTGTCTAATCTGAGATGAAAATAAATTTAATTGCAAGAGCAATTAGATTTAGGCCCCAATTTCCTCCGATATTTTGTAGGGTCAGGTTGGGAAACTTTGCTAGGTGCTTTCAGGACTTAATCTTCTTCCGAAGAGAAAAATGAAAAACTGAGAAATGGAGGAAGTACCAATGAACAATAGTTAATTTAAAGATTTGGTGCAAAATGTTATATCTCAGAATACAGATACTTCAGGTGAACAAAACATAATGTGAGCTATTGATAAAAATTTGATAGGAAGCCAACAGGCTGCTTTCATCACAATCTTCCAAAGAATGGCATCTTTTTCCTCAGAAAAAGGAAGGAAAGACTGATCTTGTTATTTTTCCTGCTCTAAAATACCTGATAGTAACATTCCACGATACAGGCGGACCAGACTGACCAAGACCACACATTTTGACATGAAATGATAGTAACTTAAAATGTACACCAGAATTACAAAAACAGCAGGTAGCAACTCAAAAAGATTCAGATGTTTCTTCAAGCACTTTCTCTTGAACTCACCCATGTCTTCTCTTTTTATACCATCATTGCTCCGAGGAAGTTAAGTCTTCAGAATGAGGCCTAGGCACGCGTATGTGCACCAGCTAAATGAGAGAACAGCAGACCTAGAGAAGCATGAGGAGCCGATGCACCACCTTGATCAATGCTGCCAAAGTGTTCGAGAAGCCTCATGATCAGTACACCGGCGACGTACGACATCCCGGGCAAGCTCACGACGATTGTAAGGTAGTAGATAATACTTTGGAAGTATGTCATGGCTCTTGTGTGGCCATAACCTTACCGAGCGCTAGCAGAGCGATGGAGGTGAGCGAAGCACCGGCGACGTCCATCATCTTTTTCTCCCTGTCGTTGCTCTCGCCAAACAACAACCCGTAGAGCACTGGTGGAAGTAGCCCAAACACCATGTGTGAGAACAGCAACGGCGGAGCTATGTTGACCGCTGCAGGGGCCATGGCCCCCCCAGTTTTCGTACACGTACATGGAGAAATTTTTTGAGGGAGGTTAGATTAGAAAAGTTTGAAAATAGGGAAGCATCTAAGATGACATCCATCCCCCCCCCCCACCCATTCAGGCATGTGCATGTGAAGCGAAGGTTTGAGAAACTATTTTTATGCCCCTATAATTCCTTTGAAAACAACATGATAACTTATGGACAACTGACATGGTAACTTGCATAGCAGACGCGTGGTAACTGTTTTCCCGAAAAAATCGTCGGAACATATCAACATGGGATCTAGTTTCGAAGGTCTCGTCGCGACGAATCTTTTATGTGAAAACAGTTTTTTCATCGAAGCAACGGTTCAAGCTACAAAACATTTTGAATTTTAAATTTTGTTAGAATCTTTTCTGACGTCAGCATTTTTGTCTCACATGCATGCATGCATACTTAATTAAATCAATTGGAGCTAATTAGCACAGGAGAGTCACGCGGGCTACAAAATTGTTCGCCTGGATGCGTATATGCTTGGCTGCATGTCGTCCGTATCGGGAGAAGTGGATCGTACGGGAATAGACTCGTGCAGATCTGTTGCTTAACGTCCAGTCGACTGGATGTCAGCACAGTCCATAAAATAATGTTACTCAAACTTAAATGCAATGAACATATTTGTTATCATTTTGTCATCAATCATGAGTGGACCGACTATGTTTGAGAGATATTATAAAAATTCTGGCATGTTGTCTTGATCAAATCCTGCCGAAGCTAGGCCAGGCAGGCTATGTTTGTCTTCCTTTATCGTTTCGTAAGTTGAGTCGACACGGAAGCGAATAGTTGTTTTTCTTCCTTCAGGATGCAAACAGATTTGTCTAATCTGAGATGAAAATAAATTTAATTGCAAGAGCAATTAGATTTAGGCCCCAATTTCCTCCGATATTTTGTAGGGTCAGGTTGGGAAACTTTGCTAGGTGCTTTCAGGACTTAATCTTCTTCCGAAGAGAAAAATGAAAAACTGAGAAATGGAGGAAGTACCAATGAACAATAGTTAATTTAAAGATTTGGTGCAAAATGTTATATCTCAGAATACAGATACTTCAGGTGAACAAAACATAATGTGAGCTATTGATAAAAATTTGATAGGAAGCCAACAGGCTGCTTTCATCACAATCTTCCAAAGAATGGCATCTTTTTCCTCAGAAAAAGGAAGGAAAGACTGATCTTGTTATTTTTCCTGCTCTAAAATACCTGATAGTAACATTCCACGATACAGGCGGACCAGACTGACCAAGACCACACATTTTGACATGAAATGATAGTAACTTAAAATGTACACCAGAATTACAAAAACAGCAGGTAGCAACTCAAAAAGATTCAGATGTTTCTTCAAGCACTTTCTCTTGAACTCACCCATGTCTTCTCTTTTTATACCATCATTGCTCCGAGGAAGTTAAGTCTTCAGAATGAGGCCTAGGCACGCGTATGTGCACCAGCTAAATGAGAGAACAGCAGACCTAGAGAAGCATGAGGAGCCGATGCACCACCTTGATCAATGCTGCCAAAGTGTTCGAGAAGCCTCATGATCAGTACACCGGCGACGTACGACATCCCGGGCAAGCTCACGATGATTGTAAGGTAGTAGATAATACTTTGGAAGTATGTCATGGCTCTTGTGTGGCCATAACCTTACCGAGCGCTAGCAGAGCGATGGAGGTGAGCGAAGCACCGGCGACGTCCATCATCTTTTTCTCCCTGTCGTTGCTCTCGCCAAACAACAACCCGTAGAGCACTGGTGGAAGTAGCCCAAACACCATGTGTGAGAACAGCAACGGCGGAGCTATGTTGACCGCTGCAGGGGCCATGGCCCCCCCAGTTTTCGTACACGTACATGGAGAAATTTTTTGAGGGAGGTTAGATTAGAAAAGTTTGAAAATAGGGAAGCATCTAAGATGACATCCATCCCCCCCACCCATTCAGGCATGTGCATGTGAAGCGAAGGTTTGAGAAACTATTTTTATGCCCCTATAATTCCTTTGAAAACAACATGATAACTTATGGACAACTGACATGGTAACTTGCATAGCAGACGCGTGGTAACTGTTTTCCCGAAAAAAATCGTCGGAACATATCAACATGGGATCTAGTTTCGAAGGTCTCGTCGCGACGAATCTTTTATGTGAAAACAGTTTTTTCATCGGAGCAACGGTTCAAGCTACAAAACATTTTGAATTTTAAATTTTGTTAGAATCTTTTCTGACGTCAGTATTTTTGTCTCACATGCATGCATGCATACTTAATTAAATCAATTGGAGCTAATTAGCACAGGAGAGTCACGCGGGCTACAAAATTGTCCGCCTGGATGCGTATATGCTTGGCTGCATGTCGTCTGTATCGGGAGAAGTGGATCGTACGGGAATAGACTCGTGCAGATCTGTTGCTTAACGTCCAGTCGACTGGATGTCAGCACAGTCCATAAAATAATGTTACTCAAACTTAAATGCAATGAACATATTTGTTATCATTTTTTCATCAATCATGGGTGGACCGACTATGTTTGAGAGATATTAAAAAAATTCTGGCATGTTGTCTTGATCAAATCCTGCCGAAGCTAGGCCAGGCAGGATATGTTTGTCTTCCTTTATCGTTTTGTAAGTTGAGTCGACACGGAAGCGAATAGTTGTTTTTCTTCCTTCAGGATGCAAACAGATTTGTCTAATCTGAGATGAAAATAAATTTAATTGCAAGAGTAATTAGATTTAGGCCCCAATTTCCTCCGATATTTGGTAGGGTCAGGTTGGGAAACTTTGCTAGGTGCTTTCAGGAATTAATCTTCTTCCGAAGAGAAAAATGAAAAACTGAGAAATGGAGGAAGTACCAATGAACAATAGTTAATTTAAAGATTTGGTGCAAAATGTTATATCTCATAATACAGATACTTCAGGTGAACAAAACATAATGTGAGCTATTGATAAAAATTTGATAGGAAGCCAACAGGCTGCTTTCATCACAATCTTCCAAAGAATGGCATCTTTTTCCTCAGAAAAAGGAAGGAAAGACTGATCTTGTTATTTTTCCTACTCTAAAATACCTAATAGTAACATTCCACGATACAGGCGGACCAGAGTGACCAAGATCACACATTTTGACATGAAATGATAGTAACTTAAAATGTACACCAGAATTACAAAAACAGCAGGTAGCAACTCAAAAAGATTCAGATGTTTCTTCAAGCACTTTCTCTTGAACTCACCCATGTCTTCTCTTTTTATACCATCATTGCTCCGAGGAAGTTAAGTCTTCAGAATGAGGCCTAGGCACGCGTATGTGCACCAGCTAAATGAGAGAACAGCAGACCTAGAGAAGCATGAGGAGCCGATGCACCACCTTGATCAATGCTGCCAAAGTGTTCGAGAAGCCTCATGATCAGTACACCGGCGATGTACGACATCCCGGACAAGCTCACGACGATTTTAAGGTAGTAAATAATACTTTGGAAGTATATCATGGCTCTTGTGTGGCCATAACCTTACCGAGCGCTAGCAGAGCGATGGAGGTGAGCGAAGCACCGGCGACGTCCATCATCTTTTTCTCCCTGTCGTTGCTCTCGCCAAACAACAACCCGTAGAGCACTGGTGGAAGTAGCCCAAACACCATGTGTGAGAACAGCAACGGCGGAGCTATGTTGACCGCTGCAGGGGCCATGGCCCCCCAGTTTTCGTACACGTACATGGAGAAATTTTTTGAGGGAGGTTACATTATAAAAGTTTGAAAATAGGAAAGCATCTAAGATGACATCCATCTCCCCCCCCCCCACCCATTCAGGCATGTGCATGTGAAGCGAAGGTTTGAGAAACTATTTTTATGCCCCTGTAATTCCTTTGAAAACAACATGATAACTTATGCACAACTAACATGGTAACTTGCATAGCAGACACGTGGTAACTGTTTTCCCAAAAAAATCGTCGGAACATATCAACATGGGATCTAGTTTCGAAGGTCTCGCTGCGACGAATCTTTTATGTGAAAACAGTTTTTTCATCGGAGCAACGGTTCAAGCTAAAAAACATTTTGAATTTTAAATTTTGTTAGAATCTTTGCTGATGTGAGCATTTTTGTCTCACATGCATGCATGCATACTTAATTAAATCAATTGGAGCTAATTAGCACAGGAGAGTCACGCGGGCTACAAAATTGTTCGCCTGGATGCATATATGCTTGGCTGCATGTGGTCCGTATCGGGAGAAGTGGATCGTACGGGAATAGACTCGTGCAGATCTGTTGCTTAACGTCCAGTCGACTAGATGTCAGCACAGTCCATAAAATAATGTTACTCAAACTTAAATGCAATGAACATATTTGTTATCATTTTGTCATCAATCATGAGTGGACCGACTATGTTTGAGAGATATTAAAAATATTCCTGGCCTGTTGTCTTGATCAAATCCTGCTGAAGCTAGGCCAGGCAGGCTATGTTTGTCTTCCTTTATCGTTTCGTAATTTGAGTCGACAGGGAAGCGAATAGTTGTTTTCTTCCTTCAGGATGCAAACAAATTTTTCTAATCTAAGATGAAAATAAATTTAATTGCAAGAGCAATTAGATTTAGGCCCCAATTTCCTCCGATATTTTGTTGGGTCAGGTTGGAAAACTTTCCCAGGTGCTTTCAGGACTTAATCTTCTTCAAAAGAGAAAAATGAAAAACTGAGAAATGGAGGAAGTCCCAATGAACAATAGTTAATTTAAAGATTTGGTGCAAAATGTTATATCTCAGAATACAGATACTTCAGGTGAACAAAACATAATGTGAGCTATTGATAAAAAGTTGATAGGACCAACAGGCTGCTTTCATCACAATCTTCCAAAGAATGGCATCTTTTTCCTCTGAAAAAGGAAGGAAAGACTGATCTTGTTATTTTTCCTGCTCTAAAATACCTGATAGTAACATTCGACGATACAGGCGGACTAGAGTGACCAAGATCACACATTTTGACATGAAATGATAGTAACTTAAAATGTACACCAGAATTACAAAAACAGCAGGTAGTAACTCAAAAAGATTCAGATGTTTCTTCAAGCACATTCTCTTGAACTCACCCATGTCTTCTCTTTTTATACCATCATTGCTCCGAGGAAGTTAAGTCTTCAGAATGAGGCCTAGGCAGGCGTATGTGCACCAGCTAAATGAGAGAACAGCAGGCCTAGAGAAGCATGAGGAGCCGATGCACCACCTTGATCAATGCTGCCAAAGTGTTCGAGAAGCCTCATGATCAGTACACCGGCGACGTACGACATCCCGGAGAAGCTCACGACGATTGTAAGGTAGTAAATAATAATTTGGAAGTATGTCATGGCTCTTCTGTGGCCATAACCTTACCGAGCGCTAGCAGAGCGATGGAGGCGAGCGAAGCACCGGCGACGTCCATCATCTTTTTCTCCCTGTCGTTGCTCTCGCCAAACGACAACCCGTAGAGAATTGGTGGAAGTAGCCCGAACACCATGTGTGAGAACAGCAACGGTGGAGCTATGTTGACCGCTGCAGGGGCCATGGCCCCCCACTTTTCGTACACGTGCATGGAGAAATTTTTTGAGGGAGGTTAGATTAGAAAAGTTTGAAAATAGGGAAGCATCTAAGATGAGATCCATCTCCCCCCCCCCACCCATTCAGGCATGTGCATATGAAGCGAAGGTTTGAGAAACTATTTTTATGCCCCTGTAATTCCTTTGAAAACAACATGATAACTTATGCACAACTGACTGTTGGAAATATGCCCTAGAGGCAATAATAAATTGGTTATTATTATATTTCCTTGTTCATGATAATCGTTTATTATCCATGCTATAATTGTATTGATAGGAAAGTCAGATACATGTGTGGATACATAGACAACACCATGTCCCTAGTAAGCCTCTAGTTGACTAGCTCGTTGATCAATAGATGGTTACGGTTTCCTGACCATGGACATTGGATGTCGTTGATAACGGGATCACATCATTGGAAGAATGATGTGATGGACAAGACCCAATCCTAAGCCTAGCACAAGATCGTGTAGTTCGTATGCTAAGAGCTTTTCTAATGTCAAGTATCATTTCCTTAGACCATGAGATTGTGCAACTCCCGGATACCGTAGGAATGCTTTGGGTGTACCAAACGTCACAACGTAACTGGGTGTCTATAAAGGTGCACTACAGGCATCTCCGAAGTTGTCTGTTGGGTTGGCACGAATCGAGACTGGGATTTGTCACTCCGTGTAAACGGAGAGGTATCTCTGGGCCCACTCGGTAGGACATCATCATAATGTGCACAATGTGACCAAGGAGTTGATCACGGGATGATGTGAGTTACGGAACGAGTAAAGAGACTTGCCGGTAACGAGATTGAACAAGGTATCGGGATACCGACGATCGAATCTCGGGCAAGTAACATACCGATAGACAAAGGGAATTGTATACGGGATTGATTGAATCCTCGACATCGTGGTTCATCCGATGAGATCATCGAGGAGCATCTGGGAGCCAATATGGGTATCCAGATCCCGCTATTGGTTATTGGCCGGAGAGGTGTCTCGGTCATGTCTACATGTCTCCCGAACCCGTAGGGTCTACACACTTAAGGTTCGGTGACGCTAGGGTTATAGAGATATTAGTATGCGGTAACCCGAAAGTTGTTCGGAGTCCCAGATGATATCCCGGACGTCATGAGGAGTTCCGGAATGGTCCAGAGGTAAAGATTTATATATGGGAAGTCTTATTTTGGTCGCCGGAAAAGTTTCGCGCATTATCGGTATTTTACCGGGAGTGCCGAAAGGGGTCCGGGGGTCCACCAAGTGGGTCCACCTGCCCTGGGGGCCACATGGGCTGTAGGGGTGTGCGCCTTGGCCTATATGGGCCAAGGGCACCAGCCCCAAGAGGCCCATGCGCCAAGAGATAAGGGAAAGGGAGAGTCCTAAAGGGGGAAGGCACCTCCGAGGTGCCTTGGGGAGGATGGACTCCTCCCTGGCCGCACCCTTCCTTGGAGGAAGGGCCAAGGCTGCGCCCCCCCCCCCTCTCCCTTGGCCCTATATATAGTGGGGAGAGGGAGGGCAGCAATAGCCAAGCCCTGGCGCCTCCCTCTCCCTCCCGTGACACATCTCCCTCCTCCCGCAGCGCTTGGCGAAGCCCTGTTGGAATCCCGCTACTTCCACCACCACGCCGTCGTGCTGCTGGATCTCCATCAACCTCTCCTCCCCCCTTGCTGGATCAAGATGGAGGAGACGTCGCTGCTCCGTACGTGTGTTGAACGCGGAGGTGCCGTCCGTTCGGTGCTAGGATCATCGGTGATTTGGATCACGATGAGTACGACTCCATCAACCCCGTTCTCTTGAACACTTCCGCTCGCGATCTACAAGGGTATGTAGATGTACTCCTCTCTCTCGTTGCTAGATGACTCCATAGATTGATCTTGGTGATGCGTAGAAAATTTTGAATTTCTGCTACGTTCCCCGCAGTGGCATCATGAGCTAGGTCTATGCGTAGTTTCTATGCACGAGTAGAACACAAAGTAGTTGTGGGCGTCGATTTTGTCAATTTACTTGCCGTTACTAGTCTTATCTTGATTCGGCGGCATCGTGGGATGAAGCGGCCCGGACCGACCTTACACGTACTCTTACGTGAGACAGGTTCCACCGACTGACATGCACTAGTTGCATAAGGTGGCTAGCGGGTGTCTGTCTCTCCCACTTTAGCCAGATCGGATTCGATGAAAAGGGTCCTTATGAAGGGTAAATAGAAATTGGCATATCACGTTGTGGCTTTTGCGTAGGTAAGAAACGTTCTTGCTAGAAACCCATAGCAGCCACGTAAAACATGCAACAACAATTAGAGGACGTCTAACTTGTTTTTGCAGGGTATGCTATGTGATGTGATATGGCCAAAAGGATGTGATGAATGATATATGTGATGTATGAGATTGATCATGTTCTTGTAATAGGAATCCCGACTTGCATGTCGATGAGTATGACAACCGGCAGGAGCCATAGGAGTTGTCTTAATTTATTGTATGACCTGCGTGTCAATGAAAACGCCATGTAATTACTTTACTTTATTGCTAACCGTTAGCCATAGTAGTAGAAGTAATAGTTGGCGAGACAAATTCATGAAGACACAATGATGGAGATCATGATGATGGAGATCATGGTGTCATGCCGGTGACGAAGGTGATCATGCCGCGCCTCGAAGATGGAGATCAAAGGCGCAGGATGATATTGGCCATATCACGTCACTTTATGATTTGCATGTGATGTTTATCATGTTTACATCTTATTTGCTTAGAACGACGGTAGCATGAATAAGATGATCCCTCACTAAAATTTCAAGAGACGTGTTCCCCCTAACTGTGCACCGTTGCGAAGGTTCGTTGTTTCGAAGCACCACGTGATGATCGGGTGTGATAGATTCTAACGTTCGAATACAACGGGTGTTGACGAGCCTAGCATGTACAGACATGGCCTCGGAACACATGCAAAACACTTAGGTTGACTTGACGAGCCTAGCATGTATAGACATGGCCTCGGAACACAAGAGATCGAAAGGTCGAACATGAGTCGTATAGTAGATGCAATCAACATGGAGATGTTCACCGATGATGACTAGTCCGTCTCACGTGATGATCGGACACGGCCTAGTTTGACTTGGATCATGTATCACTTAGATGACTAGAGGGATGTCTATCTGAGTGGGAGTTCATTAAATAATCAGATGAACTTCATTATCATGAACATAGTCAAAAGGTCCTTGCAAATTATGTCATAGCTTACGCTTTAGCTCTACTGTTTAAGATATGTTCCTAGAGAAATTTTAGTTGAAAGTTGATAGTAGCAATTATGCGGACTGGGTCTGTAAACTGAGGATTGTCCTCATTGCTGCACAGAAGGCTTATGTCCTTAATGCACCGCTCGGTGTGCTGAACCTCAGCATCGTCTGTAGATGTTGCGAAACATCTGACATACACGTTTTGATGACTACGTGATAGTTTAGTGCGTAATGCTAACGGTTTAGAATCGTGGCACCAAAGACGGTTTTGAAACGTCGCAGAACATATGAGATGTTCCAAAGACTGAAATTGGGATTTCAGACTAGTGCCCACGTCAAGAGGTATGAGACCTCTGACAAGTTTCTTAAGCCTGCAAACTAAGGGAGAAAAGCTCAATCGTTGAGCATGTGCTCAGATTGTCTGAGTACTACAATCACTTGAATCGA
Source organism: Triticum aestivum (assembly GCF_018294505.1). Taxonomy (NCBI): domain Eukaryota; kingdom Viridiplantae; phylum Streptophyta; class Magnoliopsida; order Poales; family Poaceae; genus Triticum; species Triticum aestivum. The sequence goes on from NC_057811.1 coordinate 416,706,164, forward strand.
GTGGGATTTAATCTTCCAGATGAGATAGTGATGGTTCTCCATAGTCACTGCCACCAAGCTATTAGAGCTTCGTGATGAACTATAACATATCAGGGATAGACATGATGATCCTTGAGCAACTCGCGATGTTTGACACCGCGAAAGTAGAAATCAAGAAGGAGCATCAATTGTTGATGGTTAGTAAAACCACTAGTTTCTAGAAGGGCAAGGGAAAAAGGGATACTTCATGAAACAGCAAATCATGTGTTGCTCTAGTGAAGAATCCCAAGGTTGAACCCAAACCCGAGACTAAGTGCTTCTGTAATGAGGGGAACGGTCACTGAAGCAGAACTACCCTAGATACTTGGTAGATGAGAAGGCTGGCAAGGTCGACATAAGTATATTGGATATACATTATATTAATGTGTACTTTACTAGTACTCCTAGCAGCACCAGGGTATTAGATACCGGTTCGGTTGCTAAGTGTTAGTAACTCGAAATAAAAGCTGCGGAATAAACGGAGACTAGCTAAAGGTGAGATGACGATATGTGTTGGAAGTGTTTCCAAGGTTGATGTGATCAAGCATCGCATGCTCCCTCTACCATCGAGATTGGTGTTAAACCTAAATAATTGTTATTTGGTGTTTGCGTTGAGTATAAACATGATTGGATTATGTTTATCGCAATACGGTTATTCATTTAAGGAGAATAATGGTTACTCTATCTATTTGAATAATACCTTCAATGGTCTTGCACCTAAAATGAATGGTTTATTGAATCTCGATCGTAGTGATACACATGTTCATGCCAAAAGATATAAGATAGTAATGATAGTACCACATACTTGTGGCACTACCACTTGAGTCATATTGGTATAAAACGCATGAAGAAGCTCCATGTTGATGGATCTTTGGACTCACTCGTTTTTGAAAAGATTGAGACATGCGAACCATGTATATTAGTATATATGCATGAAGAAAGTCCATACAGATGGATCATTTGGACTCACTTGATTTTGAATCACTTGAGACATGCAAATCATACCACATGGGCAAGATGACTGAAAGGCCTCGTTTTCAGTAAGATGGAACAAGAGAGCAACTTGTTGGAAGTAATACATTTGATGTGTGCAGTCCAATGAGTGCTGACGCACGCAGTGGATATCGTTATGTTCTTACTTCACAGATGATTTGAGTAGATGTTGAGAATATTTACTTGATGAAACACAAGTCTGAATTATTGAAAGGTTCAAGTAATTTCAGAGTGAAGTTGAAGATCGTCGTGACAAGAGGATAAAATGTCTGTGATATGATCATAGAGATGAATATTTGAGTTACGAGTTTGGCACACAATTAAGAAATTGTGGAAATTGTTTCACGACTAATACCGCCTGGAACACCATATTGTGATGGTGTGTCCGAACATCATAACTGCACCCTATTGGATATGGTGCATACCATGATGTCTCTTATCGAATTACAACTATCGTTTATGGGTTAGGCATTAGAGATAACCGCATTCACTTTAAAAGGGGCACCAGCAATTCCGTTGAGACGACACCGTTTAGAGAAACCTAAGTTATCGTTTCTTAAAAGTTTGGGGCTGCGATGCTTATGTGAAAAAGTTTCAGGCTGATGAGCTCGAACCCAAAGCGGATATATGCATCTTCATAGAATACCCAAAACAGTTGGGTGTACCTCCTATTTCAGAAGCAAAAGTAATTGCTTCTAGAAACGAGTCCTTTCTCGAGGAAAAGTTTCTCTCGAAAGAATTGAGTGGGAGGATGGTGGAGACTTGATAAGGTTATTGAACCGTCGCTTCAACTAGTGTGTAGCAGGGCGCAGGAAGTTGTTCCTGTGGCACCTACACCAATTGAAGTGGAAGCTTATGATAGTGATCATGAAACTTCGGATCAAGTCACTACCAAACCTCGTAGGACGACGAGGATGCGTGCTACTTCAGAGTAGTATGTGATCCTGTCTTGGAAGTCATGTTGCTAGACAACAATGAACCTACGAGCTATGGAGAAGCGATGGTGGGCCCGGATTCCGACGAATGGTTAGAAGCCATGAAATCCGAGATAGGATCCATGTATCAGAACAAAACATGGACTTTGGTGAACTTGCCCGATGATCGGCAAGCCATTGAGATAAATGGATCTTTAAGAAGAAGACGGACGTGGACGGTAATGTTACCGTCTATGAAGCTCGACTTGTGGCAAAGAGTATTTTCACAAGTTCAAGGAGTTGACTACGATGAGATTTTCTCATCCGTAGCGATGCTTAAGTCCGTCGGAATCATGTTAGCATCAGCTGCATTTATGAAATCTGGCAGATGGATGTCAAAACAAGTTTCCTTACCAGTTTTCGTAAGGAAAGGTTGTATGTGATACAATCAGAAAGGTTTTGTTGATCCTAAGGATGCTAAAAGGTATGCTAGCTCCAGCGATCCTTCCATGGACTAGAGCAAGCATCTCGGAGTCAGAATATACGCTTTGATGGAGTGATCAAAGTTTTTGGGTTTATACAAAGTTTGTTAGAAACTTGTATTTACAATAAAGTGAGTGGGAGCGCTACAACATTTCTGATAAGTATATGTGAATGACATATTGTTGATCAGAAATGATGTAGAATTTCTGGAAAGCATACAGGGTTATTTGAAAAGTGTTTTTCAAATGAAGACCTGGATTAATCTACTTAAACATTGAGCATCAAGATCTATAAGGATAGATCAAAAACGCTTAATAGTACTTTCAAATGAATACATACCATGACAAGATTTTGAAGGAGTTCAAAATAGATCAGCAAAGAAGGAGTTCTTGGCTGTGTTACAAGGTGTGAGTATTGAGCAAGACTCAAGACCTGACCACGGCAGAAGAGAGAGAAAGGACGAAGGTCGTCCCCTATGCTTTAGACGTAGGCTCTACAGTATGCTATGCTGTGTACCGCACTTGAAGTGTGCCTTGCCATGAGTTGGTCAAGGGGTACAATAGTGATCCGGGAATGGATCACATGACAGCGGTCGAACTTATCCTTAGAATCTAGTGGACTAAGGAATTTTCTCGATTATGGAGGTGAAAAGGAGTTCGTCGTAAAGGGTTACGTCGATGCGAACTTTGACACTAATCCGGATGACTCTGAGTAGTAAACCGGATTCGTATAGTAGAGCAGTTATTTGAAATGGCTCCAAGTAGCGCGTGGTAGCATCCACAAGATGACATAGATCTTCGTAAAGCACACACGGATCTGAAAGGTTCAGACCCGTTGACTAATAACCTCTCTCACAAGCATAACATGATCAAACCAGAACTCATTGAGTGTTAATCGCATAGTGATGTGAACTAGATTGTTGACTCTAGTAAACTCTTTGGATGTTGGTCACATGGTGATGTGACCTGTGACTGTTAATCACATGGTGATGTGAACTAGATTATTGACTCTAGTGCAAGTGGGAGACTGTTGGAAATATGCCCTAGAGGCAATAATAAATTGGTTATTATTATATTTCCTTGTTCATGATAATCGTTTATTATCCATGCTAGAATTGTATTGATAGGAAACTCAGATACATGTGTGGATACATAGACAACACCATGTCCCTAGTAAGCCTCTAGTTGACTAGCTCGTTGATCAATAGATGGTTACGGTTTCCTGACCATTGGATGTCGTTGATAACGGGATCACATCATTAGGAGAATGATGTGATGGACAAGACCCAATCCTAAGCCTAGCACAAGATCGTGTAGTTCGTATGCTAAGAGCTTTTCTAATGTCAAGTATCATTTCCTTAGACCATGAGATTGTGCAACTCCCGGATACCGTAGGAATGCTTTGGGTGTACCAAACGTCACAACGTAACTGGGTGGCTATAAAGGTGCACTACAGGCATCTCCGAAGGTGTCTGTTGGGTTGGCACGAATCGAGACTGGGATTTGTCACTCCGTGTAAACGGAGAGGTATCTCTGGGCCCACTCGGTAGGACATCATCATAATGTGCACAATGTGACCAAGGAGTTGATCACGGGATGATGTGAGTTACGGAACGAGTAAAGAGACTTGCCGGTAACGAGATTGAACAAGGTATCGGGATACCGACGATCGAATCTCGGGCAAGTAACATACCAATAGACAAAGGGAATTGTAGATCATCGAGGAGCATGTGGGAGCCAATATGGGTATCCAGATCCCGCTATTGGTTATTGGCCGGAGAGGTGTCTCGGTCATGTCTACATGTCTCCCGAACCCGTAGGGTCTACACACTTAAGGTTCGGTGACGCTAGGGTTATAGAGATATTAGTATGGGGTAACCCGAAAGTTGTTCGGAGTCCCGGATGAGATCCCGAATATCACGAGGAGTTCCAGAATGGTCCGGAGGTAAAGATTTATATATGGGAAGTCTTATTTTGGTCGCCGAAAGTTTCGCGCATTATCGGTATTGTACCGGGAGTGCCGGAAGGGGTCCGGGGGTCCACCAAGGGGGTCCACCTGCCCTGGGGGGCCACATGGGCTGTAGGGGTGTGCGCCTTGGCCTATATGGGCCAAGGGCACCAGCCCCAAGAGGCCCATGCGCCAAGAGATAAGGGAAAGGGGGAGTCCTAAAGGGGGAAGGCACCTCCGAGGTGCCTTGGGGAGGATGGACTCCTCCCTGGCCGCACCCTTCCTTGGAGGAAGGGCCAAGGCTGCGCCCCCCCCCCCTCTCCCTTGGCCCTATATATAGTGGGGGGGAGGGAGGGCAGCAATAGCCAAGCCCTGGCGCCTCCCTCTCCCTCCCGTGACACATCTCCCTCCTCCCGCAGCGCTTGGCGAAGCCCTGTTGGAATCCCGCTACTTCCACCACCACGCCGTCGTGCTGCTGGATCTCCATCAACCTCTCCTCCCCCTTGCTGGATCAAGATGGAGGAGACGTCGCTACTCCGTACGTGTGTTGAACGCGGAGGTGCCGTCCGTTCGGCGCTAGGATCATCCGTGATTTGGATCACGACGAGTACGACTCCATCAACCCCGTTCTCTTGAACGCTTCCGCTCGCGATCTACAAGGGTATGTAGATGCACTCCTCTCTCTCGTTGCTAGATGACTCCATAGATTGATCTTGGTGATGCGTAGAAAATTTTGAATTTCTGCTACGTTCCCCAACACTGACATGGTAACTTGCATAGCAAACGCGTGGTAACTGTTTTCCCGGAAAAAAATCGTCGGAACATATCAACATGGGATCTAGTTTCGAAGGTCTCGTCGCGACGAATCTTTTATGTGAAAACAGTTTTTTCATCGGAGCAACGGTTCAAGCTACAAAACATTTTGAATTTTGTTAGAATCTTTGCTGACATCAGCATTTTTGTCTCACATGCATGCATGCATACTTAATTAAATCAATTGGAGCTAATTAGCATAGGAGAGTCAGGCGGGCTACAAAATTGTTCACCTGGATGCGTATATGCTTGGCTGCATGTCGTCCGTATCGGGAGAAGTGGATCGTACGGGAATAGACTCATGCAGATCTGCTGCTTAACGTCCAGTCGACTAGATGTTAGCACAGTCCATAAAATAATGTTACTCAAACTTAAATGCAGTGAACATATTTGTTATCATTTTGTCATCAATCATGAGTGGACCGACTATGTTTGAGAGATATTAAAAAAAATCCTGGCCTGTTGTCTTGATCAAATCCTGTCGAAGGTAGACCGGGCAGGCTATGTTTGTCTTCCTTTATCGTTTCGTAACTTGAGTCGACTGGGAAGCGAATAGTTGTTTTTCTTCCTTCAGGATGCAAACAGATTTGTCTAATCCAAGGTGAAAATAAATTTAATTGCAAGAGCAATTAGATTTAGGCCCCAATTTCCTCCGATATTTTGTAGGGTCAGGTTGGGAAACTTTGCCAGGTGCTTTCAGGACTTAATCTTCTTCAGAAGAGAAAAATGAAAAACTGAGAAATGGAGGAAGTACCGATGAACAATAGTTAAATTAAAGATTTGGTGCAAAATGTTATATCTCAGAATACAGATACTTCAGGTGAACAAAACATAATGTGAGCTATTGATAATAATTTGATAGGAAGCCAACAGGCTGCTTTCTTCACAATCTTCCAAAGAATGGCATCTTTTTCCTCAGAAAAAGGAAGGAAAGACTGATCTTGTTATTTTTCCTGCTCTAAAATACCTGATAGTAACATGCGACGATACAGGCGGACTAGAGTGACCAAGATCACACATTTTGACATGAAATGATAGTAACTTAAAATGTACACCAGAATTACAGAAACAGCAGGTAGCAACTCAAAAAGATTCAGATGTTTCTTCAAGCACTTTCTCTTGAACTCACCCATGTCTTCTCTTTTTATACCATCATTGCTCCGAGGAAGTTAAGTCTTCAGAATGAGGCCTAGGCAGGCGTATGTGCACCAGCTAAATGAGAGAACAGCAGGCCTAGAGAAGCATGAGGAGCCGATGCACCACCTTGATCAATGCTGCCAAAGTGTTCGAGAAGCCTCATGATCAGTACACTGGCGACGTACGACATCCCGGACAAGCTCACGATGATTGTAAGGTAGTAAATGATACTTTGGAAGTATGTCATGGCTCTTTCTGTGGCCATAACCTTACCGAGCGCTAGCAGAGCGATGGAGGCGAGCGAAGCACCGGCGACGTCCATCATTTTTTTCTCCCTATCGTTGCTCTCGCCAAACGACAACCCGCAGAGCACTGGTGGAAGTAGCCCGAACACCATGTGTGAGAATAGCAACTGCGAGCTATGTTGACTGCTGCAGGGGCCATGGCCCCCCAGTTTTCGTACACGTACATGGAGAAATTTTTTAAGGAAGGTTAGGTTAGGAAAAATATAGGCTTTTGCCCCCCCCCCACCCCCCACATCCATATATTGTGTTTGCCCCCCACCCCAAAAAAAACATCTGGCCTAGCTCCGCCAGTGGAGAGCAGTGCTGCTTGAGTCAGTAATGGCCGACCTTCTCATTTGTCCTCGTTCATGTCTCAGCTGTCTCTCAGATCAGCGATCTGTTATCCACAAGAAAATGATATGTTAGTTTTTGGAGTTTTGGATGTGATTTTTCTGTAATGGTCACTAAAATATTTTGAAAAATCAACCACGAGAGAAGTTCGTTACATTGTGAAAAATCAGAGAAAGTCAACCAATAAGGTTGGCTATGCCCAAGATGAAAGTAACTGACATGTTTTGGCGCCGCTTGATGCTGCTGTTGAAACAATGGAGAGGCCGGTGACTGACTCCGCTAAGCCTCCATACACTGGCTTTCAGTATCCCAATCATCCCTCTGTTGTTGCTTAGGAGCAGACGGATTCACATCTTCAGAGACGGACAACACTACATCTGTTGCTCGAGGAATCCGAAACTTTGGTCTCCAGACCGACTAGGGTTCCTACCGGCTCTACTCCTTAGGTTATAAGGGCAGAACAGCGAAGGTTGGGGGCGAGGGCGCGCGCTCCGGCACGTCGGCGCCGTCGCGAGGGAAGAGGAGGGCGGCGGCGGTTAGGGCTGGCGGCGGCTAGGGTTCCGGCTCCTCTGGGAGCCGGGCAATAGGGATAGAAAATATCTTTATTGCTTAATTCCGAAAAGAGTCTTACAGCCTATACTTATAACCTCGATAACTTGCATAATAATTAATCTAAGATAACTTGTGGGCCAAGCCCCTAACTACTGCCCGGTGGGCCTCCTCCGGTTATAAGCTAAACCGGTCATAACATCTCTCCCCGCCTGCGCAAACAGCTCGTCCTCGAGCTGAAAGTCTGGATAGTGTTGGCGGAAGTCATCACGCTGCTCCCAAGTAGCCTCCTCCTCCGGAAGGCCCGCCCACTGGATCAGAACGAACCACACCCCGCGACGGAGCTGCACCCGCAACACCTTCTCTGGCTCCGTAAGAAGACGTCCGTCGGCGGTCGGAGGAAGCGCGGGTGGAGCGGCCGGTGGCTCTCCACGAAAAGGCTTGAGCAGCCCCACATGGAAAACGTCGTGGATGCGAGCACCGGCCAGAAGCTGAAGGCGATAGGCCACCTGCCCAATGCGCTCCAAGACGGCGAAGGGCCCGGCGTAGCGAGGGCCGAGCTTGCGCTTCACGCGCGGGTCGAGTGACTGCGTAGAGCGGTGGAGAAGACGCAGCCACACCCAATCACCCACCGCGAACTCCGCCCCGCGATGGTTGCCGTCGTAGTAATGCTTGGCTAGCTGCTGGGCCTGGAGGAAACGCTGACGGACCTCAGTGAGCATCACATCACGGGTGCGAATAAGCTCACCGGCGGCCTCCGTCCGCGCCGTCGCCGGGTCCACCGGCAAGATAGGCGGAGGCGGCCGACCGTAGACCACCTCAAATGGTGTAGCACGCAGGGCGGAGTGATAGGAGGTGTTGTAGCAGTACTCCGCCCACGCGAGCCAATCCACCCAAGCCCGAGGGCGATCACCTGTAACACAGCGCAAATACATGGCAATCACCTTGTTAACCACCTCGGATTGGTCGTCCGTCTGTGGGTGGAAGGCCCTGCTCAGGCGGAGCTTGACGCCCGCCATCCTGAAGAGGTCGCGCCAAACATGGCCTGTGAACACCGGGTCCCGATCACTGACGATCGAAGAGGGGAACCCGTGAAGACGAACGATACCCTCAAAGAAGGCACGGGCCACGGACGCGGCAGTATATGGATGCCCCAGCGCGATGAAGTGGGCATACTTGGAGAAGCGGTCGACCACAGTGAGAATGACTGATTTACCGCCCACCTTGGGAAGGCCCTCGATGAAGTCCATGGAGATATCTGCCCAGACCTGAGACGGCACGTCTAAAGGCTGAAGCAGACCAGCCGGCCGTAATGTCTCCGTCTTGTTGCGCTGGCATGTCATGCAAGATCGCACCCAGTCACGGACTAAGGCGCGATCACCAGGAATGTAGAAGTCGGCGCGTAGACGATGGAGGGTTTTCTGCACACCCTCATGACCAGCCGAGTGGGCCAGCAACAGGACCTGGTGACGAAGATCATCATGTGCCGGAACAAAAACGCGGCGCCCATGGAGGAGCAGGCCGTCCGTGAAGCGCCAAGGCTCCTCCAGGTCGCCGGCAGCCAGCTGCTGCCGAAGGAGGACCACGTCGGCAGCGGTCGCCGTCGCCCGGCGAATCGAAGAGGCCGAAGGTGGTCCCGGAGCGTATGGACACCGTCGTCCCCTCGGCGGTGCCGACGGTGGAGTCGAGGTCGGCGTCGCGGCGCGACAAGGTGTCGGCCACAGTATTAAGACGACTCGGGCGGTACTCGACGGAGAAGTCGAAGCCGAAGAGCTTGCTAATCCACTGGTGCTGCGGCACGGCCGAGAGCCTCTGGTCCAGCAAGAACTTGAGACTGTAGTGGTCCGTGAGAATCTGGAAAGACCGGCCCCACAGATAGGGCCGCCAATGGCGCACGGCCTGCACCAAGCCAATGAGCTCCCGCTCGTATGCCGCGAGCTTAAGATGGCGCGGAGCGAAGGGCCGGTTGAAGAAGGTGAGAGGACCATCGCCCTGATGAAGCACGGCGCCGAATCCCGCACCCGAGGCGTCACATTCCACCACGAAGGGGCGGTCAAAATCCGGCATCTGAAGAACGGGCCCCGTCGTGAGGGCCCCCTTGAGGGCCTCGAATGCTGCTGTCGCCTCCTCGTCCCAGGCGAAGGCGTCGCGGCGCAACAACCGCATGAGTGGCGACGCAATGAGGCCGAACTCCCGGATGAACTTCCGGTAGTATTCGGCGAGGCCGAGAAAACCGCGAAGAGCCCGCGGCGAGTGCGGCGTCGGCCAGGCTGCGACGGCCGCCACCTTGTCGGCGTCCATAGCCACCCCGTCGGCCGAGATGACATGGCCGAGGTAGGCGACGGAAGGCGTCCCGAACGAGCGCTTAAGATGAAGATGGTGCGCCCGAAGCTCGTTGAAGACGATGGCGACATGCTGGAGGTGCTCTGCCCAAGAGGCGCTGTAGATCAGAATATCATCAAAGAAAACGAGCACAAACCGACGTAAGTAGGGCCGGAGGACGTCGTTCATCAGGGCCTGGAAGGTCGCCGGGGCGTTGGTGAGGCCGAAGGGCATCACCAAGAACTCGAAGTGGCCATGGTGAGTCCGAAACGCCGTCTTGGCGATGTCATCTGGGTGCATGCGCACCTGGTGGTACCCCGACCGGAGATCGAGCTTGGTGAAGAAGCGCACCACGTGTAGCTCATCCAGGAGCTCATCAACCACCGGAATAGGGAACTTGTCCTTAAGCGTAACAGCATTAAGGGCACGGTAGTCAATGCAGAAACGCCACGTGCCGTCCGACTTGCGGACAAGAAGCACTGGCGCGGTAAACGGCGAGGTGGAGATCCGGATGATGCCTGCCGCGAGCATGAGCGCACACTGCCGCTCCAACTCATCCTTCTGCAGCTGTGGGTAACGGTAAGGACGCACCGCCACCGGCGCGGAGCCCGGCAAGAGATGTATACGGTGATCATATGCGCGGGCGGGCGGAAGACCCTGTGGCTCGGTGAAGAGGTCGCCGTGTTGCTGCAGAAGGTTCTCCAAGAGCGGATGCTCGGCCTCGGAGGTGGCCGCAGCCAGCTGAAGCTAAGGTGGTACGGGCGTGGCGCCCACAATGCCATCCCACCGAATGCGGCGGCCCAGGCGCCAGAAAGTCATCGTCAGCGCGTCGAAGTCCCAAAGAATGGGACCGGGGGTCCGCAGGAAGTCGACGCCAAGGATGAAGTCGAAGCAGCCCAAGTCGATGCCCGCACAGGTGATGGAGAAGTGTTCCCCCCCGATGGTGATGGGTACGTCCTGTGCGAGGCCATGGCACCGGAGGCGATCGCCGTTGGCCACCGTGACCCGAAGTTGCTCCCCGCCCGTCGGCTGAAGCGCTAAGCGACGCATGGTAGCCTCGGGCAGGAAGTTATGGGTGGAGCTTGTATCCACCAAGGCCACCAAGAGCTCGCCGTGGATCGTCACCGGCAAGAGCATGGTCCGCTCGTCACAGATCCCGGCGAGCGCGTGGAGAGAGACCACGAGGGCCGTCGCCGGGGCAGCCGCGGGTGCGCCCTCAGTCGCCGCTGGGGGTGATAGTGTCGCGGCCTCATCGGCTAAAGCGTCCTCCTCGGTGAAATCGACCGTCTCCAAGTAGAAGAGGCGCGGGCACACATGGGTCGGCGTATAGGGCTCGTCACAGTTAAAGCAGAGGCCCTGGCGCCGCCGCTCCATCTGCTCCGCCGAAGAGAGACGCCGAAAGGGGCACGTCGTGGCCGAGGTAGTGGGTGTCGGTGTGGCCGGGGGCGGGCGGCCTGGTGCAGGTGGCGGGCGGCTGGTCTGCCGGCCTCCTCGGGCCGGGGAAGCCGGCAGGATGGCCTGGGCGCGAGCCTCGAAGGCCCGGGCGTAATACATGGCCGTTTGGAGATCCTGAGGGACGCGAAGCTCCACGTCGACGTGAATGTGATCCGGAAGGCCACCAACAAAGAGGTCGGCGCGCTGCTGCACCGTCATGCCCGACGCATGGCACGCCAAGGCCTGGAAGCGGCCGGCGAAGTCCTGCACCGTAGAGGTGAAGGGAAGGCGGCCGAGCTCCGACAGGCGGCTCCCGCGAACCGGGGGCCCAAAGCGGAGGAGGCAGAGCTCGCGGAAGCGCTCCCAAGTAGGCATGGCACCCTCGTCCTGCTCGAGAGCGTAGTACCACGTCTGTGCCGCGCCGCGGAGGTGATAAGAAGCAAGCCAGGTCCGCTCCGAAGCGAGTGTGCGCTGCCCGCGGAAGAACTGGTCGCACTGGTTGAGCCAGTTGAGGGGGTCCTCCGTGCCGTCATAAGTGGCGAAGTCGATCTTGGCGAACCGCGGCGGTGCTTGGGAGGGAACATCGTGTTGAGCTGGCTCGGAGGTGCGGAGCAGCGAGGCGGGTGGCGCCTGGTCGGAGTACTCCGGGTAGGGACCGGCGGAACCCGATGGCCCCCCGAACTGTGGGAACGGGCTCGGCTGTTCGGGGGCCGTGGTGTAGACCGGCGAAGGCGAAGGCCCAGCCGCCCACGCTGGAAGTGGCGACGGGGAGGGCGGGAACCGGACCTGATGAAGCGGGAGGCCGGTCGGCGGGGGTGCCCCCGAGCTAGGCAAGGGCGGTGCCGGTGGTTGTAGCGTCGGTGGCGGGGAGTGGGCGGGGGCGTCGGTGGCCGCGGGGGAGGGTAGCTGCGAGTACCACAGAGGGGCCGCGGCCGGCGTGGTCCCGCCGGGGTGTCCCGCCTGGAACGGCAGCAGCGGCTGCCCGGTGCAAGGCGGCGCGGAGAAAGGATGCAGCGGTCCGGTGGCCGCTGCCTGCGGCATCTGCTGGAGCGGCCAGGGGCCCGATGACGGCGTCGGCACCAAGGGCCAGAGGGGCGCCGCGGCAGCCGGAGGGCCGCCCGGTGGAGCCGCCTGGAACGGCAACATCAGAGGGGCACCGTACGGGAAGACGCCCTGGGGCGGCCATGGCGGGTGGCCGTAGGCGGCAGCGGGCGCCGTCGGCAGGTGCATGTAGGGCCCGGCCGCGTACTGCTGCTGCAGGTGGAGGCCCTGGACGGCGGTGACGAGGTCCCGCAGGGTAGCCGTGACCTGCTTCGGTGTGAAGACGGCGGACGGCGGTGGCGCAGAGGGCACCGGGGATTGCGGCGCGGCCGGGGCCGCGGTGGAGACGAGGCCTGCTAGCGCGGTTGTCCCGGCGGCGGACGTCATCGGCGCGGTGAGGGGCGGCGCCGTCGTCATCGGCGCGGTGGAGCCGCTGGAAAGCGCCAGCGGTGGTGGTGGCAGCGACATGATCGGAACTTGGTCTCTGATTACCAAATTGGTAGGACTAAGGTTCGTACCGGCTCTACTTCTTAGGTTATAAGGGCAGAACAGCGGAGGTTGGGGGCGAGGGCGCGCGCTCCGGCGCGTCGGTGCCGTCGCGAGGGAAGAGGAGGGCGGCGGCGGTTAGGGCTGGCGGCGGCTAGGGTTCCGGCTCCTCTGGGAGCCGGGCAATAGGGATAGAAAATATCTTTAGTGCTTAATTCCGAAAAAAGTCTTACAACCTATACTTATAACCTCGATAACTTGCATAATAATTAACCTAAGATAACTTGTGGGCCAAGCCCCTAACTACTGCCCGGTGGGCCTCCTCCGGTTATAAGCTAAACCGGTCATAACAGTCGCCCCTTCGGATGATACATTGTACAGGGAAAAACAACTTGGTGAACAGACACACAAGAGAGATTTAGAGGGCACAAAAAAGAGAGGCAGCAAGTTTCACAGAATTGGTTGCTCTCGGAGATTTGTTTGTTCAGTACATGCATGTGAAACTTATCTTTATTAACTTACTGATGACAGGCAGTGTGGAACTATGGAATAATAAATCTAAAAGGAAAATAATTTGGCCTGTTATACAATATTTGTCACAATTGGGCTGAAAATGAGCCGTTATCTGCAGTTCCGTGAGCATCTAAGCAAATTACTCCCTCCGTCCCATAATGTAAGACGTTTAGTGTCCCATAATGGGACGGAGGGGAGGGAGTAAGTTACTACTGTCAGACTGTATCTCTGAATAATAACAGTAAGTAGCTCATGCATGCATGCTGATCACTTAATCGGACCTACCATTGTGGCTAATTAAGTGATGAGTTGGATCCATGATAGCTTCACCAGCAGGCATTTCATCGGTTACCACTTCAATCACGTCTTTCTTGAAGATTTCTGCATACGATGTTTCTACTCTCTGGAAACACTCTTTTTTAGTACGGGTCTAAGGTGGATTGGCAAGTCCCTTCTTTGAAATTTAATGGTGAATAAACCTGAATGTGACAGTGGGTCTCAGCACACTTCAAGAATTTTCAAGCCTCATCAGGAGCATTTTATTCCTAATTCATGGTCAGGCAATATAAAATGTCCAGAAAATAATACGCTTTTCCAAAATTTTGCAAGACGCCTTGTTGCGGGAACTCTTGTTACAGCTTGAAGAAATAAATGTTGGAGCAATTATGAGAGTTTTTCTGACCTGAGAAGCCCTTCAACATTACAAGGGGCCTGGCACCATGAGGGGGTATCAAGAGGGAGTTGCCCATTTTGCGATGAATTTGTGCTACTGTTATGACCGGCCGGACCTACGGCCGTAGGAGGCCCACCGGGCAAGCTTAGCCTACAAGTTATTTTAGTTTTATTTCACGTTATGGTTATATAAACAAGTTGTAAGACTATTTTTAGATTTAAGCAATAAGACTATTCTATTGCCCGGCTCTCAGAGGAGCCGGAAACCCTAAACCCTAACCGCCTCTTGCCTTCGCCGCCGCCGCACCTAGCGCAAGGACGGCGCCACGCCGCCGGCCGCCGCGCTCCAGCCCTCGCCCTCCTTCCTCGTTCCCCTACAACCTACGCCCGAGATCGGGGAGAACCCTAGCTCCTATCACCTTGGTATCAGCTAGCTTGGTTTCGACCATGTCATCACCACCACCAAGCCCGTCGCTGCCCCTCGCCACCACCTCCGCCGCGCCATCACCGATCATCTCCACGGCACCGCTGGCCCTTCCCTCGGCGCCTATGGGTTCCACCGCCGGTGCATCGACCGGCCAGTCGCCGCCCCCCTCCACGGGGCTGCCGCCATCACCCTCCACCATGCCGCTCGTCTACTCCCCGGAGACGATGACCGGCGTCCTCAACGATCTGGTCGTCACGGTCCAGGGCATCCGGCTGTTCCTGGCCGGTCTGTACGGGCCGTCAACGCCTCCGCCGCCGGCCGTCTCCTCCGGACCGTCGGCCCTGCCCTGGTACTCGGTACCCACGGCGATCGCCGGGGCCCCTCCGTTGCTCCAGCCGCCGCCCGTCCGCGCGCCGTCCTGGCCGCAGTGGCCCG
>NC_057811.1:416721238-416726961 GCF_018294505.1 Triticum aestivum
GAGAGAGAGAGAGAGTTAATACAAACTGAATGAAAGTAGCAAATGATGAAATGAGCATTACACAAGCTCTTGCATTTTATTAGAAGCTGGGTTAGCGCATAAACCGGTCGACCGTAGAGATAGTAGTGCAATCTCAGTCTCTCAGATAGTAGCGCTGACAGCTGACTATTGAGATAATCCTACTTGCCACCACATCCTTATATAAGCTAGTGTTACACAAAAATGGCAATTCAGAGCTAACAAAGGGCATACTCGTCGTGCAGTGCCACTTTCTACACCCCCTCACTCATAGCCAGTAAAAGGCTTTCACCAATTGATCTTGGCTCCACATTTACTTTAGCTTGTCCTAACAATACAAGACCAGAGCTGCAGGTGGTTCTTGCCTACTTTAGCAGTTTTGTACAGCTAAATGCGTAAAGCTACACGACATAGTCAACAAACAGAACTTGCAAGTATTATTCTACACTTAGTTAGCAGATGGTTCTCAATACAAAATGCAGGCAACGGTGCAAATATGATCTAATTCAGGCAAGTAGTCAGAAGATTTCCGTAGCAAATTGTACAAGTAGCAGGAAGAAACAAATAAAATGTAAATAAAGAATAGCTTACCTTCAGTACATGATTGTTCCTACTAAGAAGGAAGGCGAGATGAACCAATATGTATACTCAGTAGCCCGGCCTGATTAATTAACAACCTAACAACAACAGCAAAAAACACATTGGAGTCAGAAATCATCTATTGTAGCAAGCCATGGATCCAACATTTGAATGATCTGTCGAGGATAATGACAATAACAACAAACACACACATTAGAATCGCACACCACAAACTGATACAAAGGGCTAATTAGTTTACCCAATCCAATATATTCAAGTAAGTGACAAAAAATCTACTTGTCACATAGTAGTGTCATACAACAATTTCAGAATTTAGTACATCTCTGAAATCATGACAAGTCTCATAACCTAAAATCGGTTTCAGTTTCATTTTTCATGGATGAACACTTCTATAGCATTGACGGTTAGTACAATATTGAGTACCTGTCAGATAGTAGTGTCGTAGAACAAATGGTTGTAGTCTTTCTAATCACACGTATGAGTAAATTGCTTGAGAGATACAGTCTGTTGCTTGCTCTGAAACAAAAGGGAAACCATATAGCATACAGTCAGTTGCTTTCTCTGAAACACAACGGAAACCAAAAAGAAATCAATCTGAAAGCTTTACTGCTTGAATAATCTTGAGAACATGAGGAGCCTTTAGTGTGAAGATCCTTCGTAAGGGCCACTGAAACATACAAAGATCATCAGCACCATCTAGTACTGGCTTAGAATTAGAAGAAACAAGCATTAGAACTGCATTTGCTCGATCCTTGAGTGAAACCATAGTTGTTACCTCTCCCAAGAAAAGAAAAAGAGAAGATAACAATAATCTGGATGCGGCATCAATAGCACCGCTGGAAACACCATTCCAATTCCTTGCTGTTATTCCAAACCCATCAGGGTTACACTAGAGTAACATGTCAATCCTGACATTACAGTAGAATATACTAATTACAAACTCATCTGATCATTCGGAAATGATGAAGAATCAATAAATATACTAACACACCACCATAAGATATCGACACAAGCATCGCAGAAGAAATTTGAAAAAAATGACAAGAACATAGAACAAATAAGTATCCATATCACTCAACTTTTCTGTTGACACATTAAAGTGTGGAGAATTACATCACTATAACATATGCAAACAGATAAAACTCAAAAACTATTTATTCAGAGCGAACTACGTTCGATCTAGCCTGTAAGGACCAGGGCCAAGCGATGAGTACACCCTCACACAGTCCAGGTGGTCCCTTGAGTACTTTGTTGATGACATCGTCGCAACCCCAGCAAGCCAGCAAGCCACGTCTTAGTTGGTTCATTGAATCAATCGATCAATTTCCTTCAATCTCCCTCTGAAGCCAAGTTCATCTTTCGAAGATCAGGTGTAATCCACATTGGAGCCGGAAAGTTTGACCAAAGCTGCGGAGACACAAGGTCCTCCCTGCTGTTATCATCCAAGTTAAGAACTCCCATATCACGGTGATCATTCGGCAATCCACATGTCCATAAAGAATTATCATCGGTGAAGTAGGCATGATTTGCCCTGAGACATGGATATTCTTCAGCACCAAGACAAAGTGATTGATTATGCCCAAGAAACAACACATGGTCACGCAAGCAATTGATTTCCTTAAGTTCACTTCTTTCAGCGTCAAATTCATATATTCTATATTCCGTAGTGTTCCAAAACACAGATGCCCCAGGTTCAGGTTCTACATTATGATCCTCAAAGATCCTCCATATAAGTAGCAGACCACCCCATGGAGCTTGAACAACGTACATGTACTCACATTCATACTCCCTGGGTATGCTTATAATCGTCTTCCTTGTGACCACAGGGCCACTAAGATCAAAGGTGTGAAGTTCTCCCTTGTAAGTGCATGCAGCATACAACAAGCCATCCTTGTAAGTACAGTCCTTATAGTCATCATAAGGTGGCAACCAGGTCCACTTATCATCCCCAACCCTTGCAAAAGAGAGCTGACGCATTGGATTATGGATGAGCACGACAATGTAGCTTCCAGTGGATGTATCAGGGAAAACAAACGCTTTATAGTGGAGTTCATGCCGCAGCTTGTCAAGAGCGAAGATTGATGGCGAGCTATAAACACCACAGGCTCCAGTGTGCCATGAGAATTCATACTTGTGGAGAGCACCATACTCATCAACTATGGGGTTCACCTGCTCGATGGTGATCACTGATGGGAGAGCAATCTGTTCACATGTGATGGGATTGACGAGGTGCATCTCAGATCTGTCATCAACAGTTACCAGCCAGCCATGTGAGGACCCGATCAAACACCTAGTGCGTATAGGCGGCTCCGGGAGAGTTAACTTGTACGACCTCTTCTCTGCGTGGCTGTAGAGGCACGCAACACTCTCACCGATGGATTCGGAAGTGTACAGGAGTATATCTGGCCATGGGCCGGGCCGGGCTGGGCTTGGGCCGGGCCTAAAAAAGCCCACGACAAAAAACTGAGGCCCAGGCCCTCCCAAGCCCTACCATCGGGCCTACTTTTTAAGCCCAAGCCCGGCCCATCCAGTAAAAAGCCCTGAAAAGCCCTTAGGGCTTAGGGCCATGGGCCGGGCCTCTTTCTTAAAATGCCAATATGCCAAGCCCAAGCCCGTCCAGGCCCTGCTGGTGGGCTCAAAACTCAGGCCCAAGCCCGGCCCACGGGCAAGCCCATCGGGCCTAGGCCCTGGATTTTAGGGCCGGGCCTGGGTGGGCCGACAGGGCCGGGCCTGAGATGGCCAGGACTATAGAGGAGGCATGGGGTCTGCTGGAGATTGTACTGCCCAAGGTTCCATAGGCTTGTGTATGCGGAGCGCCAGGAGGAGCAGACAGAGCCGGCACGCACGAGGTCAGGGATCTCAAGGGTGGCAAAGATACCCATCAAGATGTCCGGAGGCAGCTCCGGCAATGTGCCCAGTGTAGCCTTCTTGGTCAGTTGTAGCTCAACATGTTCAACTTTGCAGAACTTCTTCAGTGAGCTGGGAGTGAAGCCTAGCAGCTTTGGCAAATTTCTGAAGATTCGGTTGCACAAATACGTCCTGTGTATAGCAAGCTTCCCTAAGCTCATTATCCTGGCAACGCTACATGACTCCATTGGAGCAGGGTGTAGCGACCCGACCCGAATGGATCAAGTCTCTGTGCTTAAGTGTCATCCCTGGATCGGTATGCTGACACACACAGTACTCAAGGATTTATAACAGAGGTAAATCACATGTATAAAATAACGTAAATACTATTACCTCAATCCAAAAAGCGGAAGTAACAAGGTTGTGGATTCCCATCAACACCAACGGCAAAGTTGAGTGTAGAAATCGTAACCCTAACGTATCACTTACTCGTCGTAAGAATCCTGCAACATGAAACGTTGCAGCCCGAAAACGGGTCAGCACATGGAATATGCTGGCAAATTCACACCATAGAGAAATGATGAACAAAGGCTATCACTACATGCATATATGGCTGGTGGAAAAAGCTCTATGGTTATAATGTTTTTGCGAAAAGCCAATTTTTCCCTACTTCAAAGGAATAAATTTTATTTAACTATCATGGTGGTTGTGAAACATTGAGATGGTTGACAGCATCTCAATCCCAATTAAGAACGTGATTAAACCCAATTCAAATTTAAATTAAGTAACATGATGAGATCAACGGGATAATCCAAGAACTAGATACTCAAGATGTCCATAACCGGGGACACGGCTAATCATGATTAGTTTGTACACTCTGCAGAGGTTTGCGCAGTTTTCCCCACAAGACTCGATCTCCTCCGTTGGATTACTCGCACTACATGGTGTTTGAGTAACGGATGACTGAGACACAGTCTTTCAGAAGTGTTTGCACCTTACGTATGGGTAGACAGTTACACCTACTTTCCCCTACATCTGCTAGTCTACCACTGTAAGAGTTCACACAACTTAATCAACTATGCTAGAGCCCATAATAGCTTGCGGCTGCACACGGAAGTTTCTAGCATGAATAATCTTATGATCCCTTTGAACCTGGGTGGCGGTCCAAAGAAAAACAGGCAATCCTGAAATACCCAGGTACCTCAATCCACCCAGATGTGAGTTTTAGTTGCCACCTTAGGTAAACCATTAATTAACAATCTCACATCTGTCATGGAAATCTCTCAAACCCAATCCACGTCTACGAGCATAGCATGGCAATATAATAGCAACGTAGAAGTAACTCCCAAGGGTTTGATAAATAAAACAGGTAATAGGTACTACCTCAACTACTTCCCAATACCCACAATTTAATTAGATCCTAACCATGCAATGTTTGAGGGTTGAATCTAATGCATAAAAACTGGGTATGAAAGGGGTATGATCAAAGTGTTACTTGCCTGCAATGTTGATGAAGACGATTCGCACTCAATACTCTGGATAGATCTACTCGTCACACTCCGGTCAATCTATCGTAAGCAAGCAATAGTAACCACACATAAGCAATCACTCAAAAGATCAGAAAGAACGAGGGAAACAATTCGGAAAACTTCAAAACCAAGCAATTAACTCTTGCAACATAAAACAATTTCTAAAAGTACCAAAATTATTTGAATTTGGCCTTATCAGAAAGTTTAGGTCAAGAGCTTCGATTTGCAAAAAGAATCAACTCAAATGGAGTTACGGAACTTAAGTTATGAACAAAAGAAGTTTGAATACAAATCTGTTCTAAATCAAATTTTAAAACTTTCAAAAACATGTTTGAGTTGGATTACTGGATAGAGGGGATCATAACGAAGACGTGGGCGTTGGTTTCGTTGGATTTGGACAAACGAGTAAAAAGTAGTGATCGTTTGAAAATCAGGGACTAATCTGTAAATAAAATAACTACAACTAAGTCCCTGGCGTAAATAAACAGAAAACGAAAAGACTAATTAACGAACGCTCGTTTATAAGACCTAAACAGTGGACGTTCGTTGTTTAATAAAACCCTAGAAAAACAGATCTAGTCTAGTTTTTTTTTAGAAAAACCGAACAAAAGAAAAAACGAGAAAACCGGGCGGCGGTTATACCGGTTCGCGGCGGTCCGGCGCCGGCGGGGAAACTCCGGCGAGGCGGGGCAGTGGCGACGGCGAGCTCCGGCGCGGCGGCTTGGCGTC